>NW_016160386.1:0-65524 GCF_001687245.7 Rhagoletis zephyria
GGGGCACAATAGACCTATTGGTCGCAGTGCTTACCCCAGTATAATTCTATTCTATTCTAATACACAGGACCACATTCTGAAATTTCGTCGTTCTCACCTTATTAGCTTAAAAAATTTGATCAATTAAGGAAGCCTACCCATTAGTCCTTGTAAAGCAAAAAAAACCTTTTTTCTTAATTTTACAGAATTTTGCCTTTGATTTGGTATCCATGCTGATATTATACTTCGCACTGAATTTTTGTAATAGCTTTTTGTGTTAATGATACCTTTCAAATTTCAAAGTTCTTTAAAAAAAAAATCCTCACGTTAGAAAAAAAACCAAAAACAGTTTTACTAGAGTCATTCACAGTAGTATTCGTAATTTAGTTTTTCCATATTATTCAAAATACTTTCCGTCATAAATCTTTTTCCTTAATTTTCGTTTAAAATATAGGTCATTATATAACAAAAACCATATAAATCATTCTGCAAACTTTGCACAAAATTCATAAAAATTTCAAACTTTTTATTCAGAATCTTTTGAAAAATTTTCGGTATGCAGTTTTGTGGCCCGCTCAATTTTGGTATAACAAAGTGCAAGTTTCAAGTAGCTCAAAACTACTGCTGATTTTTTAGACTTTTTATCGAGGGGTGTTGCGCGTTTTCTTCCATATAAAAATAGATTTTGTTCGTGCCTTATATGGAAGCTATATTTTTAATGAAAATTAACGAAAAAGGCTTATCACGGAAAACATTTTGAATATTGTAAAAAAACTAATTTGCGAATACTTCTGTGAGTGACTGAATGTTATTAATCATGTTTTTTTTTATATACTAAGTACTAGACGAATTAAATATGTATGTATTAAAAAAAAGCCAGGTAGCTGAGTTGAATGAAGTCTCAAAAACACATTGGTTTGACCGATTATACGAATTTGAGTCATATCGTAGATATCGAAATAGATTTCCAGCTCTGATTTAAACGTTCGTGTTCCTAACTGCTTGATGCCCAGTTGCTACTGAGACTGCTCTAACTAGCGAAACGAATTACATACTGAATAACTCAGTGAGAAGGGATACCAGTATGTTTGCATGTATTTATATATAAAAAAAATATTTACTTGATCAAAAACTGTGGCGCTGTGGCCATTAGTAACTACAGATGAGTACCACCTGTGCATGATTGTAAGTCCGGAGGATGCATCAGACTAGGCCGAGTATCCTTCGAACTGCCATCAAATTACAACTTAAGAAAGTTTTATTACATGGCAGTTGAGAAGTGCATGCGCAAAAATTTCATAAATTTAATGAAGGAAATTTTTGCACATGCAGCAGTGCATAGCATGCATTTAGGCGCCTGGTGTTAGCAGTCGCACCTAAACAAATCCTTTACTCTTGATCCGATCGACTACTACTACTAAATTTGGCATTAGAGAACCACAAACAATGTCATGACCGGTTGCACCAAAGAATTTTTTATATATCAGCCTATTAAAAGTTAACGTCTACCTCGCCCATTCGTCTGCCATGCAATTAACTTGTATGTCTCTATGATCTGACACCCACACTATGAGGTTGACAAATACAATATCTAACTTGTTAAGGGCTTTTCATATTTCATGGTCTCTACGGACGAGGTTTTAAAGCACTCCAGTGACTTTTTAGCTGATTAGCTATCAGAGTATATGGTTACTGAAAACAAGTTAAGAGCGGAGTAGATAAACCAAAGTGCAGCCTCTTCTATAGCCGCGGGTTCTGCCTGGATTAGGATAGCCTAAAAAAATTAAAAAAAGCAATAAGTTTAGCAAAGGTGTCTAGGACTTTAGTTGGCATGGCGGGCAGCGCATCAGTAATTAGCATGCATGCTGTCCTTTGAACCTTGGCGAGTTTAGAATTAGTGTCTGATTGATCCAGTGACGTCCACCAGACCAGGTGGTTCTAGCAAACGATGAAAATAAGAGAGATGAGAATAAAAATTGACTCTGATGAGAGTAAACATCCACTCTGATAAGAGCGAGTTGCTCCTTTCACTATGGTAGTCAATCTGTGATTAAGTCTCTTTAACTTCGAATCAACCAACGTTTTAATATACTCTTCGACAGACAGTACCATGAATGCTAATGTTTTGCTTCTTGCGCCATATGCCTTTACTATCCGCTTTAAAATTTTTCAATTTTAATAATCCACAACTCGCGTACGCCTCATAACCATAAAAAAATTTCAACACCCCAGTGACTATCTCACAGCAGCTCCTGAAGCTGAGGCTCAGGAGACATTTCATTTTCAAAATCATGATATTTTCGCACACTCTCTGCTTTAGTGTTATGTACCATTTGCACGTGCATACTGTTTACGAATTTATGCGATTTTTATTCGAAAACTTTTGCCATGCAAACTGTCAATGAAACAATGATGGCTAATAAATTTCAAGAAGTAACAATGGCTATAAAAAAACAGGTGAGAGAGCTTATAACTGAAGAGGAGAAAAACTAAATGCAAAAAATTTTTAGGCAATGTTGTTGTTGTGCTTAGCTGCTTCAAATGTTTTGTTTGGTTCATTTCATGTTTTGTTTTAATAGCATTCATTTTTTATTTAAAGTTTGCCGTTGCTTTTGCTCCACTATTTTTTTGTTGCTTTCGCACTTGCATTTAGCTCATTTAATGCGCTTTAAAATGACACGTACTTAATATTTAATGTTGCACTTTCGCTGAACACTTTACCCAAATGATAATGTCGGGTCGTAATGTACGTTCTCTCTTCCTACGGTTTTTGTGTTTTTCTTTTGGGCACTTTTTTTGCATATTATAGTATTTTGTTTTATTTAAGTTAAGTCCTTTTTTTTTGTTTTCGTAAACGTGTGTGTAGCCAGCCACCTGAATGTTAACCAGTTCAGTATTTTATTAGGGTGGTTGGGGATTTGTGCCTCTGATAGGGCTGGCGGCGAACGCTACATGAGTGGGAAGTGAAAAAAAAACTGGTGAAAAAGAGTGCAAACTTGTTTACAAACCGTCTGCGCAAAAATACCTAAAAAACTTGCTGGCAGAAGGTGGATATCCGGTTTCAAAAAGTAGCCCATTGTGTAAACAGATTCCGTCGGCAAATAATGTTGTTTGTTTAAAAAACAAAACGTTAATGTATTGGCAATAGCGAAATTTAGGCAAACCATTGATTTGATGGAAGACAAAATTTAATCGGCAAGCAAAATGGTTCGAAATAAAACAAGGTAAACAAAACATGAGCGAAATCTCGTAGCAAGAGCGTACAAGGTCAAGTTAACAAACCTGTAGCTGAACAAGGAATTAGGGATATTTAAGCCTGAAATGATTAATTAATTATTCAATGGATTTACCTTTTTTGCCAGCTAAAATAATTTCACACAATACACTCTTTGAAATACGCCTAGACTGATTTCCGGTAACTACATTATTATATCGGCAGCTCTAAGGCCTCTTTAGGCTTGAAAGGCAAACCGATTTCTCGCGTTTTTGCCGAAATTACTCAAACCACTTATAAGTTCATAGCTTACTGGGATTTTTCAATACCGGAAGTTAGAAAACAGAAAATTATAGGGAGCATAAAATATCAGATGCCGTTTCCTCAGGCAAGAAATAGACCAATCATATATAAGTCAGTGCAAGGAAAGCTTAACGTCGAAAAGCTGCAATCACAGCAGACAGCCAATCCATTCGCTACTCGACTCTCACAACTGCCCTCAGAGAGCTCTCTTCAACAAACCGACATATGCGAGCAGTGGAACCACATCTCCCGCTCACTAAGTACCGCCGCCGAAGAAGTAGTCGGGTTTCAGCAATCCCTAAAGAACAACTGGTACGATGAGAAGTGTCAGGAAGTTGCTGAGAAAAAAGATGCCGCCTACAGGGCCACGCTGCGATCGTGAAAGTGAGCTTTTCGATGCCAGAAGAAACCGTTTTTCTTCAAACAAATAATTTTCTTGTTTGGCGCTGTAACCTTCCGCATGGCTTACTTTCGGACAAAATCTTCTGGCGTTTTTCGGCCAGAATCTCAAGCTTTTCCTACCCTTTTTTTAAGGAAAATGCGTCACGCTTCCCTTTTCAACTCCCTATATAGATTCCACACAGCTCGCGCAGCGCCTGAAAATCGCGTTGATTTTTTAATAATTTTTTTTGGTGGCGGTTCTAGACATTTTCCTCCATATGAAAGTGGAAGGAAGGATAGGTAGCCAAAAAAAAAATAAAAATTTAAATCAACGCGATTTTCCAGCGTATTGAAATTTGCACTTAAACCTACTAAAATTAAATGGGCTATAAAACTGCATACGTAAAATTATGTTAAGCAGCGTCTATAAAAAGGGTTAGAGTATCGTCTATTAAGAGGGTACGTCCGTACATTTAAGGTGCATATACATAAATCGTAGTAGTTGTAGTTAATTTTGGGACGCAGATTATGGATCAGTATAGCGTTTTTCCAGAACCGGTAATTTTCTCAAAATATTTTCATTTAAGGTTTGCATTGTGAATGGAAAAAATTAAAACCTTAACTTGGAAAATGTTACTAATGTACGCTATGGCGTATGAGTAACATTATTTCCAGCTCCTATTTCATCCAAAAATTTATGGCACATTTTCATTTGACCATTCACAACATGCTTATTTATTTATAGATTTTCATCGTTAGTATCTTGATTATTTTGCAACAGAACAGGCTTTAACGCAAATGAAGAAGATTACCAAAGATTTGTTATTTTTTTTAAATTTTTTCTCTTGTTAAAGTTTGAGTTTTTTTTTGACAAATTAAAATATCTTGGGAAAGTTTGCTGATCTGGAAAAACGGCATATAGATCCATAATCTTCGGCCCAATATTAAGTTTACGTATTTCGGCGTTTTTTTTTTTGTCATTTCAAAACTTCAGATTTCTCACCAGTACTTATAAACACCTCTCACATAAAGCGATCATGCCACGGAAAATAGCTAATATAATTATTTTGAATATCAAATCAGCAATTCATGATGGCAGATGACTTAGCGATTATAACTTACAGATTTTCCCAATATCTTTGTGACTTTCTTCACAGAAAATAGTATTTGCAAAAGTCCTACCGAGCTTCGTTGTTAAAGTATTTGGAAATTTATGATTGTATGCCGAAAAAACTTTAAACGTTGAGCCTGGATAATAGCAGATTTTTAAACTTACTTTCGCTTTCCTTTTGACATAACATACACACATACTAGCTTTAACCAGCAAACACTTTAATTAGACCAGTAATGACTAACAGCTTAAGTAAGCTAAAGTATAAGCCAGCTGCTAAAAGGTCATAGAAGTCAATTAGAAACTTTTCAAATTTCAAACCAAAATCACAACGTACTATATACGAGTATGACTGGACGGTGACGAGCAAACAAATAGGATCGGACATTTTGTAAAGTGTAAGTGTAAAGTGTATATAACACAAACCATTTAAGTCAAAATTTCAAATTTTAAAAAAATTTATAAAATTTCGCAGAATTTCTGCAAATGTTTATCAAAATTTCAAACTTTTTATTCAGAAGTTTAAAAAAAAATTGGGTATGCAGTTTTGTAGCTCATTAAGTTCACGTTTGAAGTAGCTGCGATTCATCGCTGCTTTTTGGCAATTTTTTTAGCAGGCGTTGTTGTGCATTTTGCTCAAAATAAAAAAAAAAAATCATCGAACATACTTTGTGTGGAAGAAAATGCGCGACACCTCAGCAAAAGCAAATACCTAGATTCAGTGGCAAGTCCTACCTCCAACTTGCAATTTTTTGTACCTACCAAATGGGCTATTGATGAAAACTGTAATGGAAAAATTCACTACAAAGGAAATGTTCTATAACAAAGTGATACATAACAATCGATTGCCTTTTTCACCTGGACTCAAATTTGAAAATAAATTTTTATTCGCAATTTTTATGCAAAATTAAAAAAAAAATAACAATTATTTTTGGTCTTTATATTATAAATCGAAAATAATATTTATTTCTGACTTTTATATTATAAGACCTAGACAACAGTTATTGAAGATTTTTATTTATAAAAATCAGTCAGCGAGTTTTACTTTTAAAAGTCATCAATATAAATCAGTCACCGACTTTTATTTTTTAAATCATTCGTATAAAAGTCACTAACATTTTTCGCAGTTAAAAAGCTGTTGGGAAACAAAAGTTTACACGACTTATACAAATGACTTTTATAAGTATAATTTAAAAAATAAAGGTCAGTACCTGATTTTTTTAACACTTTTATAAATAAAAATCTTCGATAACTGTTATCTAAGACGTCTAATTTAAAAATCGCAAGTAACTGTTATTTGCAGATTATTTAGATAAAAATCAAAAATTATTCTTATTTTGCATTTATGTATATAATAAAAGCCAGAAATAACAGTTATTTAAGGAGTAATTAAATAAACGTCAAAAAATAATTGTTAAATAGCGATTTTTTTAATAAAATTTGTAACTGGTACGGTCCCTGGCTACAACAATGCTTACCTACAAATTTTTTTTTTAATTCTGGACAAAAACTTTAAAGTTTTGATGAACATTTGTTGAAATTCGTCGAATTTTTATAAATCTTATACTACCTAGTAGCTTATTGTATTAAACCTTAAAGTTATATACCGAAAATTTTTACTAAAAATTCTGATGGAAAAGTTTGAAATTTTGAAGATATTTTATGAATTATCTTAAATTTTGTATACAGTTCGCAATTAAGACTAACCTCGTTTTTGTTAGATAGTCAGCTATACTTTCATAAAAAAATTATAAACTTAAATAAAGAAAAAAAAGAATTTTTATAAATATATTACTGTGTACTGTCTTGTAGCTTATTGCATTAAAACTTAATAGGATACAAAGTTACATACCAAAAATTTTTACTAAAAATTCTGATTAAAAAGTTGAAATTTTGAGGATATTTTATGAATTTTCTTAAAAATTTTTGTACAAAGTTTGCAATTAAGACTTTATTTTAGTTTTTGTTAGACAGTCAGCTATACTTTCATAAAAAATTATAAACTTCAATAAAGAAAAAAGGAATGTCGCGTTCCTTTTAATTTTCACGCTACTGTACATACACATATGTGCTCGGACATACGTGCTGAAAAAAATCGTAAAACAGGTAAAGCGTAAAAGCACTAACATTAATGAAGCTGCATATGCAACGCAAGGCGTGCTAAGCTTATCTTAACGCATATCTATAAAATTTTACGTATGCAAATTGTTTTAATTTAACCAGCATTAGATGACCTCTGGGCTGGCTGGCTAACTAACTAACTTACAACTACTAATGTGGTGAGTTTACGAGTTTTGCGTTGATGGTATTTTTGTGCATCGACACCGGCGCAAAGTTGTCGAGTAGGCTTGCAAGTGGTGTATTTAAAGTAAGGCTTGAGATTGTAAATGCAATGCTCGCATGGTTTACCGACTGCATATTGAGCTGACAGTGTTATAATTCGATTAGATTAGAAAGTAATGTGATTATTTTCTCCAAAAAATCGGCTTTCAGGCAGAGAGTCTGCTACTCAAAATTGACATAATATTGAAGGTAAACATTTTTAATAGCAGAAACTCGGCCCCTAACTGTCGCATCTGCAAAACTCCTCTTTTTTAGCAGCTCTTTGCATGCTTTCGCGCTAATGCCCGCATACGCTGACCACATTAGGCTCTTATGCATTGCACTTAGCACTTAGGTTTTTATTGCCTTTAACTGGCACTCTACTGCAATGCTGCTGCTACGGCTGATGCCTCTACCTTTTCTACTGGCACTAGCGCTGCAGCTGCTTATTATCCTTCGTCTGCTACTCAACTTTAATTTTATGCATATTTGTTCTTTCCTTCCTTTGCTTGCCTTTACTTTTTGCAGCTTATCCTGTACGGCTACCGCATTTGCATTTTACACAGACGTTTTTGCCAGGCTAGTTAAATAAAAATGCAAGCATGTGTATATGTGTGTGAACACTAGCCATTTGAGCATTCACAATTTTCAGGTGAGACCGCCGTACTGCCGTTGCTTCAAACGCACAATTTCATTATCTCCTGGCCATGTGTTGGTGAATGTGAATTTAAAGAGGGCATATGTACATATGTACATATATATGCTTATAGCGTTGGTCGCGTATGCAGAAAGTTTTCTTGTGTGTAGGCATATAAATGCACATGAATACATAAAAACCTGTGTACTTTTTCTCCAGCTTTAAATTTCAATTACTGTCAGACATAAAAACATTTCAACATACGCAAGTCAGCGTAACGTCTTAGCTAACCACACACATACATATGTAAGTACATCTAGATACATAAACTCTACTACCGTTTGAAAGTAAAAACTGAAAATAAATTTTTGGTAATTTAAAAACTGCACATAATTTTTTTCACAAATATTTTTTAAACACATACAAAATTAACATATTTTTTTAATAAATTGAAAACTAGATATAAATATTTTCTCATTTAAAAAATTGTGCATAGAATTTTGATTGCTTTTAAAACTTGGCATAAATTTGCGGAAATCCACAACTTGAAATAAATTCTTGGAAATCGAAAAATAAGGCATAAATTTTGGGTCAATAAAAAACTAGAAAAAAATTTTTTTACATTTAAAACCCGAACGTAAATTTTGATAATACATATAAAGCTGGACACCATTTTTATTTAATAAAGAATTGACAATAAACTTCTAGTCATTCAAAAACTGGACAAAACATTTAATATTTGACAATATACAACTGAACATTTTTTTTTTCAATTTTAAGAACTAAACATAATTTTGTGATCATTAAAAATTTTTAGTGATTTTAAACCTGAAGTTAAATTTTCAGAAAATCAATACGGGACATACGTTTTTGCCAATCTAAGAAATTTTATATACGTTTGTGGTCGTTCCAAAAATCTACATAAATTTTAGTTCAACGACTTTAATTACTTAACACAATTTTTTGTTAGTCAAACCAGGGCATAAGTTTTTCTGATACCAAAACTGCACATAACTATATTTATAAGAAATTTTAAATCTAGACATAAGTTTATGGTAACTAGTAACTAACCAAACATACTTTTTTGGTCACTCGGAAAATTAACATACATTTTTCGCCATTAAAGAATTGGACATAAATACTTGGATATTTAGAACTAGGAATTTGGTCATTAAAAAAAAAATAGACATACACTTTTGGAAATTCCGAGGGCTTAAAGAATGGACACGTTAGCTAGTTTATACATTTCCAGTATTTCCGTATAACTTTCAAACGCCAGAAAATTTATGTTCACCTTTTGAATCGACAAAAATTGTGAGCTGCTTCTAAATTTCAGGCAATGTAGGCTTAAATTAGCAAAATATATACGTATAGTTTTTAAAAGCAAGAAATTGTATTTCCAGCTTTTAATTTGACAAAAGTTATGACCAGCTTCTAAATTGCCAAAAATATAAGCTAATTTTATATTACGAAAATATTTGGATACGTTTAGTTTTTAAAAGCAAGACAATTTATTTCCAGCTTTTGATTTGGGAAAAATTCTGTCTAGCTTCTAAATTGCCAAAAATGTTAGCCTGTCTTTAACTTTGCAAAATATTTACGGCCGGGTTTTAAACGAGGAAAATTTATGTCCAGCTTTTAATCGACTAAAAAATTATGTTTGCTATTAAATTAACAAAAATGTATGTACGTTTTAAAGTTTCTAAAGATTTATGCTAAATTCCTTTAACCCAAACAAGCGGCAAGTTTTCAAGATACGAAAATTAATGTCCAGTTTTAAGATAACGGAAAACTTTTAACTAATTTAAAATTTTATGTCAAGTTTTTTGTATGCAAAAAAAGTTGATTTTTTGGGTAACCAAGAAATTATGTGTGTAGATATATAGTTTAGCCAAAATTTTTTGTGCACGAGCTATCTAAGCACAAAAATGTACTACTTATTTTTCAGTGATCCAAAAATGATGTCCAGTTTTTACAGACATGATGTCTTACCAAAAATGTGTGTCTTTATTTAAAAACAAATTTTCAAGAGCAAAAGTTGTTGGCAATATTTACGTTAACAAAAACTATGTTTAGTTCTTAAATTACCAAATATTTATGTCTGATTTCTTATTTTCTGAAATGTTTCGCATGTTAAAAGAAAATATAAAAAATGTTGACCACTTTTCTTGCGATCAAAAAATTATGTATAGATTTTAGACATAATATTAAAATTTCGAAAAAATGTATCCAAGTTTTTTTTACCCGTTTTAAAGCAACCGTAAAAATGTATCCAATTTTTAAATGACCAAAAATCAATGTCTAGTTTTTGAATTTCCAAAAATATATACCAAGGTTTAAAAGTCCACAAAAATATTGACCATTTTTTAATTGATCTTTACTAAATTTTTGCCAATTTTTCTTTTCAGCTCATAAAATATATCCAATGTTTAAGCTGTCGATTTGGTTCACTATTTTCTTTTCCACTAATTTCTTTCACTTTCCTCAGTTGTTTGCTTTCTCTGTCACTCCATACACTTTTTTAAAGTTTCTTATGCAAATACATATGTACATAGTATTATTTTATAGTTTATTGCCACCTTACAACCTCGTCTGACCATTTCTTCCTACAATTATGTTTACTGATCTACTTTCCAAGCCTCATTTGCTGTCAATTTCCATTAGCAGAGTTTGCTTTTATTCGACCTTAACCTCAATTTTTTGCTACTGTTCGACTTTTTATGTCCTTCTACACCTTTTTTGTAGGCTTACATCCTCGGTGCACATATGCTGGGTGCACATCACTTATTTGCTTGCTTTGCTTGTGCTAGCTGACATTATAGCAACATTGCTGCATATCCTACGGCGTTAAGACATTATTAAATTGTTACTTTGCGCCCACACAACTTCGCTTGCCCATCGCTCCTTTAAGCGCCCCTTTTAAGGCAAACACTTTTTAGAGCAAACATTTATCTTTTTTCACAACGAAGCTGCTGCTTAATTGCCATTTTATTCCTCACATTTCGTGTCCTTCTAGCGCTTTATTGCTGCATATCCCTACAATCGTCTGCGCAAATATGTGTTGGTAATGAGCGCATAGCACTCTGCACCTCTTTCTTCACTAAATTCCGTTCAACTCCCCGACCGAGCTTGCCGCGCTAGCCACCGCGTTAATGTGCAACAATTTTTTAATGGTTTTAATGCATATTTAATGAATTTTTTCCCTCCACGTTGCTATCAGTGTTGCCAACTCGTGCGATTTCGCCCAATAATTTGAGGCTTTCGCGCCATAAAAGGGCGCGTGAGATTTTGCGTCTTATTTATTATGGGATTTCTAACTAAATACAATTTTTGGGTTTAATTTTTTTATTTGCTTTTCAGTCATTGTTTTCTCTCTTTATACTTTAAGTAATTTCTCTTTAACCCTTAATTTGACAATTTTCAAACAGTTAGCAGCTGTTAAGTTAGATACCAGTTTAAGACGAAACTAATAAAGTATACAATTTAATTATATAATTTACACAGTATTTTTCATTTTCCCTAGAGTGACGGGTGAGACAACGATAACACCCGCCTCTACTATTTGAAATACTTCGTTCTATTATAAAACCTGCGATATGTTCAGCCTGACAGATGACTGTAAAATTTAAATTTAATTGAATACCAAAATTTAAATTAAAATTCAAATTAAAATAAAAGTAGAAAGACAAATAGAAATAGAAATAGAAATAGAAATAGAAATAGAAATAGAAATAGAAACAGAAACAGAAATAGAAATAGAAATAGAAACAGAAACAGAAACAGAAACAGAAACAGAAATATAAATAGAAACAGAAAAAGAAATAGAAATAGAAATAGAAATAGAAATGGAAATAGGAAAAAAATATAAAAATAAAACAAAAAATTGAGATTTAGATGGCAAATATATGTGTCCTGCCAACTGTATTTTGGTATACCAACTGTATGAATTGATAAAACTTTGATTGTGTTTTCCCACAAAATTTTAATTTTCTGTATATTATTAAACGTGCGATACGTACGTGTACATAGTGTTTTTTAAAGCCCTCAATATTTAATATTCATAAATGGGATAAACGGGGCGTTTTTCAGAGGAGAATGGGATTTTCGGAGTGGGCAACACTGGTTCCATATTCATTTGGCCCATCTTCGTCTCTGTGTCGCCGCAATTTTTTTGTTTTACTTTTTTCTTGTTTGTTTCTTTCTTTGTTTTTGCTGTGCTCTATGTCCATGCACTTTAATTGTATTTTCATTTTCATTACCCTCTTAGCGCTGCTACTTGAAGTACGCCCGCACTTAACACGCTTTTTTGTCCCTCTAACTACTTTTACTACATCGCAGCAAGCATCATCAGCTATTCCTTTACATTTTTTCTAAATTTTTTATTTCCATTTGCTTACCGCTTTTCCAATGACTTTTGTGTTGCAATTTCCCGCATTCTTAGCTACTAATATACTTTTACCTTTTTTTTTTGGGTTACAGAATTTTTCTTAACTGAGTTTAAAAGAATGAAGTTATCAACTTTGTATAAGATTTATGTTGCTATTTTTGTTTTTGCTTTTGCTGTTTTTCTAGAATTACGGAAGCCAGCAATGAATGGGAAAATACTGACAAATATTATAAACTACGTTGGAGACGAGCTGGCAATAATGAATTATTTTAATCTTGGCTTTTTATTGGAACCATGAGTCAGTTTGGGACAACTAGCAGTCAGCTTCCCGCAGACTAATCAAGTTTTAAGTAAACCTAGAATCTGCTGAGTACTGGCAATTTAAAGAATTCTTTATTAGAAGTGAGAGGAAGAAAAAAAAAATCATCTCACTAATCCTAGTCGATGGTGTTCCTGCCCGCCCCTTCTTCTCGTTGCGACAAAACGTATCCAATTTATGTATGACGTCTTTCGCTATCTAAACCTCATCCTATGAAGGGTCGCATAGTTCACCCTTGGTTTCTTAGCTGATGGCTAGCAAGGACTTGTTACCCTACATTAGCCCACTGAAGGTGTCTAGAATATCGGTAACTCTCTTTCAAGGCTATGATGGACTTTTTGCTGATGTCGAGCTGATTCAGCGAACCAATAAGACTGCTCATTGTCATTCGGGTACCAATATATAACAGTATATGACAGCCTGCGGAACAATAAATTACACCAGATAAGGTTGCATTAGCTGCCATGCCTCTCAGTAGGCAAATCGCAAAACTTACTTAATATGCAGACACAAATGAGTGGGTAAGATTTCATTCACAGATGCCTCAAGATGAAACTCATTATTAGCCAATCTACGTTCACTCGACTGAATGGGGAGTATTTTTCCAAGAACCATCGCTTAAGTATGCGGAAAGGGCTAGGTTTTTTAACGCAGTCTAGGTTAGGTAATTTCAGGTTCCCGTAGTTAGCACAGATAAGGTACTTGGCCTTTGGGATTACCCTATTTTACAATACCACCAAATTTTTAACTTACCTCTTAATCGCATAAACGTCGCGAGCAGACTGTTTCAATGACCGAGAGCCGCTCAAGGAAACGCATACCAAAATTCTATAAGCTGTTAATGGAATGCGAAAATATCGTTTAGATTCCTCGCTTTACTGTCGGAATACCAATTTAATAGGGACACACCAGAGCCTCTACCTAAATCGTAAGCTATAGCTTTGCAATCGTAAAGCGTCTTTCGACCGCCGCCGATCCACCGATTTTGCACTTACGAAAATCCTAGTTTTCGCCCAGAGTTCGCTGAAATGACATGATTCCCATCTGCCCAACAATAAAACGCAGGTGGTTAGAGGTTCCCCCAAACTTACCTCTATCCGACTATATAATTTTAAAGCAATATTTCCTTCCCAAGCTGTCAGCCATGCAGTCTCCCACAAAGTGGATGCAGCCCGTAAGCCAAGTGTGTCTAATAATAAGATATTGTCTGAACAGTTTCGAGATCACCATTATTACGCTCAGGGCCCTGCTAGCCGTACAGGGTACTCTGAGCTTTGTGCTGCTGACTCCTTGTCACTTCAAAACCAGGCACAAAACCTGCACATAGTAGGTCACTGCGACATTATAGAAACATTATAGAAACTGGAATACCAACATGGAAGGCACATGATTCGCCAAGTCGAGGCAACCTCGAAGTCGAGCTCTCCTTGGGAGCTAGCTGGTTTTTTCTTTGATGGTTCCACTAGAGAAAGTCTTAGAGCCTTTTGGCCAATGGTGTACTGTCTGCGATAGTAGGAACCCCTTAGTGTCAAAGTGGCAACTCCACAGAAACTTATGAGTCAAAACTTATTATCGCTTCAGAGCTTTAACTATAACCACAGCTGTTTAGTGGATGATTTATTTTACATAAACTACAGATCAGCTAAGACAGTCGGGATTGAACTGGAACTGCTCGATAAGAACCAATATATGAAGATAGAAAAATTGTAGCTTCAGATTTGGTACAGGGTGGGTTGAAGTTATCTCTTGCTTTGCATCCCGGCTATTCTCATCTCATTCCTCTCACCTTGACCACTCCTTTTCTTGCTACTTCTATGGGAAAACCTCATGTTTGTTGTCCGCCTGACATGTCTCGTTAATTGTATGTCCAGCTGGTATTTAGAAGGGTAACCATCTTTAACTTAGAATGTAAAGCTCGTGCAAATGTTTAGCATTGAATTTGGGCCAGATGATTTTTTTTTTTTTAATGAGCTGGTACTTTTTGCCAGCCGCCTAGTTAAATAATAATTTGTTTATTCCTTTCAATTACATTTTTCCTACAAAAGGGTTTTATTCCAACATCCACTTCTGGGTCACACAATCGCATTTGTTCTAATTTGCCTTGCTTCCTTTTTCTCTCTGCGTTTGTGTCGCGAATTCATTCTTTTCCTTTATATTTTCGCTTAGTTGCTATTTAAAGTTTAATCCTTTTTAATGTTTTTTCTGAGCCAATTTTATTTTTCCTTTATCCGGCTACTTGCTGCTTGTTGAAGTAGCATTAGTTGTGCTTCGCTTGCTTGGTCAGCTCGATTCTCAATTCATTATCTGGTATGCAGTGAAGCATATTTTTTTTTGGGCCCACTAATTGGCCGCGCCATTTGTATTTGAGACATACATACTTACAGACATATCTACTTGCATGCATATATTTCTCTTTAATAATGAATTCAGTCAAGTGAAGTTAGTTAAATTGGAAGTTGGCAGTATTGTGTGAAGCTCCTTGTGAGTTCTGTGGTAGGATTGAAGAGCTCGCGTAGTCTAACATTTGCAGCATAAAACAAAAAATGTAAAGAAATGGAGAGCATATTGAAGTATGCTAGGTTGGTGAATAGCTATGTTGAGCAAGGCTCTTAGAAAATCTCAGAGTTGACTGATTTATTGAAAAGTCGCTCAAGTGTCATTCGGTGGAACCAATTTCTCACAGTACTACCACTGGGGCATAAGCTTACCGGGACCATATCTTCATCGTTTTCTTTTGTTCTTTTACGACACTTTCTGACAGAATGGACAAATCTGAATTTATTTGGAGTGATGAAAAAGAAACAGCATTATTCTTTCATGTCACTATTAAATCTTCGCAGGCGAAAGTTTAACAAGCAGTGCGCCTACAAGTATGCAATATTTTGTTATTACACTAGCCCGGCTACTTTCTAATTATTTCACTCCTAGGTATATCATGCCTATCTGCTGTTACTAATCAACATATGGATTCTTCGCTCAGACACCAATTAAATTTTAAAGAAACATGCTGTAACTTGCCTGCTTCAGAGCGATACGAGAGAGTTCAGGGATCTCTCGAATTTTGACGTCAATCTCTTCTACCGTAGGCCTAGGATGGGTGGGCGCATTGGGAGATAAATATTAGATGAGCCGCCACCAACCTAGCACCTCAATAATTACCTCTGGCTGTCTGTTGGCATGCAAGGACTGTATGGGTGTGGAAAAAGGCATGGACGGAATATTTTCTGCTGAACTTCGGACAACATTTGGCTTTCTATATCAGTTTTTAGTTGGTATTTTTGTCCGATAAGCCTTCTTCTTTCGTCCGCATGTTAAATAACTAACTTTGTCTAGCTCTCAGCATGCATTGAAAAGGCAAGTCTGTGGACACAGATAGTAACTGTCATTGAAGGCTAGTGCTACCTATATAGAATTCGCATAACGAAATAGCCTTAAATAGCGATCTATCAGAGGCGGCCGTCAACGAGGTCGATCACCCGCTGATAGAGTTTTCTCGTCACCTGTTAGGCAGCAGAGCTATTTATTTGTAGACGCGAAGGTGTCTGCAGCCAGATTCGCCACACAGGGGGCACCCATCAGTGCCCTATGGAAACCCTTCTGCTGACGCTGCAATATAAAGGCTATCAGACCATTGCCTACGCTAACGGTGGTAGGAAAGCACTTCCACTGCAGCGCTACTGCAGAAAACCTCGTCTACAAAAATTGACTTAAATGTATATTTGGTAAAAGTGGTCAAGGTTCTATTTTCAAATGAAACAACAATCGTCCGATTCTGGCACTCTTTGTTGATTATCTAGAAAGAAGTCAGATATTTGGGGCTTGTTCTGAACATAAAGGTAACACAACTTATTAGAACGTAGTAGGAAGGCTAAAGCTCTGCCCTGTTTACCGAAAGTCAACTGTTAGGAAAGAATTAAGCTTGGTGGGGTAATAAGGAGTAACTTAGCGAAGGTTTCGAGGGTGGTATGCACGAGTTTTACCGCCTTAGGTTCGGGAACTCCAGTATTCTGGGAGATATTCCTGCACATATTCTATTCCCGGACTTCGCAGGCTCATATTTTGCTGTGAGGAATTATTTATACACAAATCTATGCATAAGGAGTAATAAAAAAAGAGTTATTCTAAGGCCAAATACACCCTTATTTCTTGAATTCCGCTGTTGTGTGGGAAACATTGCCAGAAAATAACGAGCTAACACACACTCGAACCTAAAATGACTACTGTAACGACTTGAAATAGAGACTACACTCTTACACTGTGTGATTAAAACTCTCGTCAACAGAACGGATCAGCCGCCAAAGACGTCTGTATTAGAGGTCGATATGTGGTACGGAGAATACTATATAGATATTCATAGCCATGTATTGGTGAAGAGTGGATGACGAAGTGGGACATAAGTCCTGGCAGATCTCTAGCTTCTCTCATTGCGTTTTACGAGTCCCCGAAGACCGCTAACCAACCAATCACCTTTGGGTTAAGCGCCAAGCAAAGTACACTCATTTACAAAACCCTTCAAACTCCATAAAAACCTCGCAAATTTTTATATTATTCACATAAAATTCTATCTTCTAAAAAATGCCATAATTTTCATGCCAGTGAAATGTGCGTAAAAACATGTCACCAGGGTCGTGAAGAAATTGTGATTTTAAAGAAATTTCATGCAAAACCACTTGGACTCGGTTTACTGGCATTTTTGTCTATTTTACTTCAAGCCACAGCTGGCGTTAAGCAACAGACACCAGCCAACAGCCACGCTAAGTGGTTGAGCGAGTGTGAAAGTGTGCAAGCGAGCTCTCCTACAAATGAGCACCGCGCTTTATACATATACATATGCATGAAGATATGTAAACATATCTATGTGCATTTCTCTTTGAAGGATACTTCAGTCGAATGAATATGCAAATATTTACGCTTACAAGTGCAAGTAAACATTTTGCACTGTCCAGAGGTGAACAAGCATCAATATGATGGCGTCGAAGGCGTGTCGGAGGTGAGTCGTAGGAGCAGTGTGAAGAGTTGCAGTTAAAGAAAAACAACTACAACATTTTTAATTCAACGATTATAAGCCGCCATTTTATGTAGGTGGCTGAATTAGAAAATCCGTATTTTAAAGCGCATCTCAATAAAAATTACAAAAAAAAAATCAGTTAACAAATTTTCTTAAATTATAATTTTTTTGTCGATTAAAACAATCGTGAAAATAAATTTCCCTATTTAATTAATTTGGCATTTTTTTTTTAATTTTCTTTTGGATGCAGAACTGTTCCTAAAGCATCTGATGCATCAAAAATAAAGTTTTCAAAAAAATTTCGCCCAAATTGTTTTTGGCGGTTAGGCGTTGATATGTAAATAAATAAATAAAAGTTTTTTATTGGGAGCGGATGTGGAGCAAGAGCGGAGCCCGGAGCGAAATAAAATACCGTCGCTCGGAAGCCCTGATTTTGACATCATTAGTTTTTGTTCGGTTATGTAGTTCATAAGATGTTAATATATCAAAAAAAAATCAAAAAATTTTAATTTAACGTTACATATGTGTCTTCTTTATATTTTTGCGCCAAATAATTTTGGTACAGTTGAAATCAGCGTAATTCAGTTGGTCTCTATGTCTATGGTTATGGCTCTGGCGTTACGGTGTGGCAGCACTAATCGAATACAAGTGTTGACCATAAGGCTCGTTCGAACAGCTGATTTATATGGTTATGGTTATGCTTTATGATAAATTATCGCGTTTCTATTTAATTTATTGACAGATTTTACAAAACTAAATTATTGGATTTCGGCATGATTTTGCTTATTAATTACAAATTAGTAATAAATTACGATGATGTGAACATGCTTTTAGTTAGTCATTTTCCGAATTTTCATAAACTTTACCAACATAATTTTTCACTAACCAACCCCTCTTAACCTTCTCAAAATCCTCCAAAGAATATCATCGACCACTTTCTATGTATACGCTTCTTAATTGCAGTCCAGCACTTACGCATTGCTCATCCTTGTTTGTCCTTGACATACTGCAAATGAGTGTGTGCTTGTTTACTATGTCCTTATGTTTATGGGGCGTTCCATACCAAAACGGACTTCATGCGTTTGATTTGTCTCAAATTTTTAGGGTTGATGGATAAACATAAATTATAAATAAAGAAGAAATTTGTGGTTGATTAATATATTTTTAAAAACTTTAGAGCACAAAAACAGAAACAAATCGATTTAATAGTTTTCCAAATATCTCTATAACGGGGCGAGGAAAAAAATTATCTATGAAAATAAATATTTTTTTAATTATTTTTCTTAAACATTTTTCACTTGCAAATTTTTCGATAAAAAAAATTGTTCTTGAACATATGCCATCTCAAAAAAAAAAAATGAAAAACACACATGGGGTGCACTCTACATTAATTTGAGTTATGAATTTTGTTTTACACCGAATTTACAAATTTTTTTAATTTTTTTTGAGTATGCCGCTTTGTAGCCCAGTAGATTTTGTAATGATAATGTACAAGCTTTAAGCTACTGCAAAATTGCGTTGATTTTTAATATTTTTTATGCTGCCGGCTTTTGCGCTTGTTTGTTAGGGAAGAAAATGCGTAAAACCGTCTTCAACGAAAATTAAAAAAACAAAATTAACGGCAGATTTGCAATCGCTTAAAACCTGCCCTTTATTATACTAAAATTTAATGGGCTACAAAACTGCGTACTTCAAAAAAATTATAAAAAAAATTTCTCGCAATACTCAAAGCTACCACTGTGATTTTCTTCAATTTTTTTTTGAGATGGCGTATTTTTAAAAACTAATGATTTTTTATCAAAAAATTTATATGTGAAAAATTTAAAAAAACAAAAATTTTTTAAATATTTATTTTCATAGATAATTTTGATGATGTGTATGTGTGCCTTTTTTCAAATTTTTTCCTCGCCCCGTTGCCGAGATATTTGGAAAACTATTAAATCGATTTGTTTTTGTTTTTGTGCTCTAAAGTTTTTAAAAATGCATTAATCAAGCTCAAATATTTATTATTTATGTTTATGCATCAACCCAAAAAATTTAAACCAAATCAATCACATGAAGTCCGTTTTGGTATGGAACGCCCCTTATACTTATGTATGTACATATGTAATTGTATGCGTTTTTAGTATGAGTAGCGTGCAAATTTAATTGCAGTTACATGCATGCTTGTTTTCTGCTGCGTTCGTTTGCATTAAAATGTTTGCGTCTTTCTTATTTAATATGCAAATAATAATTTTTGTTCGTCGCATTGCGCATTTCTCCCGTGATTCAAGCAAAATAAGTGCACGCACTCGTATGCTATCCTCTGAAAAAAATGTCTATACTATAGTAACTTATAAGCTGATTTTCAAGTTGCAAGTTTAAATATTAATCAAATTAATCCAACACAAAACAGATATTCAAAAAATTGCTTGTGTTAACCTCATGGGCGAAACCAAAATATTTTTGTCTATAACTTTTTAAATAGCCTAGCTGGCGAGATGGAATAGTAGTTGCAAAATACTATAGCATACATAACTCAATTATTTCTTAAGTCCACGTAGGCGGTTATTGTTTATGGCGACAAATATGTATTTGAACAAAAGTAGGTACAGATGGCGCATAGCAACAAAATTTGCTGTTCATTGTATGTTACGCTTACAACCAGTTTTCTGTGGACTAAAATCGGGACATTTCTAAAGTAACGAATCCGAACATAGAATTTTGTTTTTAGCATAAAAAGCCTAAACATCTTTTAATAAAGTTTTATTTAACACAAAATTAAGAGAAAAAACTTGAAAAATTATCGCAAAAAAGTATACACACAATATATACGTTGGCGAGACTGTATAAATAGAGAAAGGACATTTTAGCTAATTTTGGCTACTTTTCTTTGTATACAAATTTTTTATTGTTTTTTACAGGGTTTGAAAATGCTGTAATATTTTTATTTAATTTGCTTTTGCTGTACTTTGACTTCGGCATGTATGATATCGAAAGCAAAGCAAAAGCAGTTCAGAAAAAAACAAATGCTTTGGCTGCCGTTTTGCTATGAAATTTCGAAAGCAATTTGTGGAAGCACAAAGACAGCGCAGCAGCAGCAAATCAACATCAATTTGACTATAAATTTGCTGCGAAACATCGAATTGGCAGAAACAGAGGATATTATATGTATGCGTGCGCAAATCCACTAGTCGCTTACCCTGATAAACTTTGCATTGATCGCGGAGTTAATAGTTGCGTTCCCTAACTCGCAAGAAGTTGCAAGAAATTACAGGAATTTACCAGAAAGCGTTCCCGTACTCGGTTCTCTGGCTTATTTTGCCTTTTGATAGTTTTACAGGTTTTAACGCAGAAAAGTTGGGGAACGGAACTAATATGTATATACCATGCTGCAAAAGCGTCATGTGCACAACACAGAAAAGCAGATAACAGCACAGCAAAAGCACTATCACAGCAAATCAAAAGCAATAAAATTGTTTAAATAACTGCCGATAAAAAAACAGAATAAACTTTTCAAAGTCACAGCAAAAGCAAAGCAGTTCGAATCAAAATCGAAAATTTCAAAGCTAAGCAAAAGCAAAAATAGTAATGCTGTTGCTGCTTTGCTGACAGTTTTTCAAACCCTGGTTTTTTATGTAAATAAAAATTTCAAACTTTGTTGAACATTTACAAAAATTCAACAAATTTTTAATCAGATTTTTAGAATTTTTATAAGCGTACAATTTTGTAGCCCATTAAATGTATAAGTATAACAAAGTGCAATTTCGAAGTAGCTTGGACTAATCGTTAATTTTTGGCAAGTTTAATTTATTTTTGTATGGAGAAAATACGCAACGCCTTCCACAAAAAAAATACCAAAAAATAAACGGTAAGTCCTAGCTACCTAAAATTCGCAGTTCGTTATACTAAAATTGAATGGGCTACAAAGTTGCATACTCAGAATGCTTCTAAGAACAATTAGGTTTTATTAAAATTAAAAAAATAATAAACATTAAATAATCGAAAGGGGAATAACCAAAGAATGCTAAGATGCCTCTTTCCTATTTACATATACTTATGTATTTTCGCCACTGTATGTACAGCTCGTCCGCGCTTCCACACTGCAGGGCCTGGGTTCAAGCCCTGGTCAAAGCCACATCGCAAAAAAATATCGAAAAAATGGTTTCTTCTTAACAGCGGTCGCCCCTCGGCAGGCAATGGCAAACCTCTGAGTGTATTTCTGCCATGAATAACAGCTTCTCATAAAAATACAATCGCCGTTCGGGACTGTAGGTCCCTCCGCTTTGTGTGAC
The DNA here is from genome assembly GCF_001687245.7 of Rhagoletis zephyria. NCBI lineage: Eukaryota > Metazoa > Arthropoda > Insecta > Diptera > Tephritidae > Rhagoletis > Rhagoletis zephyria. Next base: position 21,936 of record NW_016160386.1, read on the forward strand.
AATATCAAGGCGTTAACCACAAATCGGAGGAGAAGCTCGACCAAACACTAACATATTTACATATGTGAAAGCGCCAATCTACTATTATTACTATTAACATTTTATTTATTTTTATTGTTATTTATTTATTTGATTTACTTTTTTTACTTTAATTTTCTCCTAATGTTAAAAATAACTATTTTTTAGTAATCATTTAATTTTTGGAAATTTATTTTATTTTTTTTTAATATCTTTTTTTAAGCTAAGCAGTGCGGGGGGTACATCGATAATCATCTAACCTTAACTTAAATACCTGTCACTTGTAATGCAACTTGTAACTTACGATTTTTCAAATAATGGCTTTTGAAGTAGTGAAGCAAATAAAAAGTTTTATAAATATTTAACTTCTTATTATTGCGAAAAAATGCAAATGCTGCAAAATTAATGAAATTAAAAGGATATTTCAACAATTACTGAACTTTTTTGAACAATTAAATCTTTCACCGATTTTTGTAAGCACGCATCATACAATTCATTAAATTTAATTAAAAGCGTCATTAAAGCTGCAAATTAAAACAATATATAGCATTTCGCAACTTTTTTACTGCTAATGACAAACAACATCGGCTTTTATGCTTCTGCTGTTGCTAAATCTTAGAAGCCTTTATCCTTGATAACTCATACGGCATACCCCTGGCAAACCACACCAGCAACACCATCAGCTGTCATTTAAGTATCGCCACGTTTGCACACTGATTTCTTTAACGCTCCACATTTACCATATGCTGCTGTCTTGAACTTTTTTTTTTTGCGCAAGCACATAAAGGCTTGCGTTTATTATCCTTTGTCATTATTCTTGCGCATTCAGCTTGTCGTTTTTAGCACTTCTCCTTGTCCGCTTTCTTACCATTTTTTCTTTCGCTTTAAATGCTTTGGTTTTCCATGCGATTATTTTTTTTCTCAGCATCATCATCAGCGTATGTAGATGATGAGCTTGTGGCGGCGTGAATACGCCTTAAAGGCGGCAAGATATCTTTGATATTTAACAGTGGCACGCACACACACACACACACACACACACTCACGCTCGCAATGGCGTTTACCGTTGCTTTACCTCTTCCTCTGCTTACTTTTTCTTTCCTATGTCTTTGCCGTTGCCGTTGCCATCGCCTTTGACGCGTGTTTATTCTCGCGCGCATTTGCTTATGCGTTTGCCTGGTTTATTCATTCTCTCCGCCACTGTGTGTGTTCATTTGTGCATTTGTGTGCGTTTCGCTCGGTTGGTTTGTCGCGCGCATCAGCATTGCTTTCTTTTTATTTTTTTTTTGTGTGACCACCCTGCGGCTTTTATGTATTCGTCTTCGTTCTTTTTTCTGATTTGCGGTTGAGGTTTTTTGTTTTTAATTATAGATTTCAGTGGATTTTACTTTTTGCGTTCCTCTTGCTACGTGATTTTCTGTTTTAATGCATGCGTTGCTCTTACACTCTCCCACACACAGATACGTACTTATTGAGAGCATTGTGTGAGCTTTGGTGTTTAATTTGTCGACATTTTAATACTTTAATTTTCGGTATTTAAGAGTGGCTTTGTTTTCACACTAGAATTCTCCAGAATTTACTTATTCGCTAAGCTTAGCAGAAAAAAAAGAATGAAAATCTTAAGTAGCATCAGAAATTTACATTAAACACATATTGTAAGCTTTTTGGAAAAGGTTGCACTCTTTTTTTGAAAAAGACACTTTGGAGAACTACAGGGACAGAAACAGAGGTAACAATAGAGTCTGAGACAGGGACAAAGACGGAAACTGATACGGAAAGAAGCACAAACACAGAGGCAGAGACAGAGATGAAGGCAGAGAAATAGGCAGGAACAGAGATTAAGACAGATACGGAGACCGATATAGAGATGAATGTAGAGAAGGAAGCAGCGACAGAGATTAAGACTGATACGGAGACAGAGACAGAGACAGAGACAGAAACAGAGACAGAGACAGCCATCTGGCATCTTGTGTTAGAAAAAATTATGCGATATACTTTGGAAGTTTCCTTAGTTTAATGAGGACAGAGTCGGGTGCAGGGACAGAGATTATGACATATACGGAGACTGAGTCAATGACGGAGACGGAAACAGGGACTGATATGAAAATAGAGAAACGCAGACAGAGACGGAAACAAAAATGAAGAGACTGGCAGTATCATAAGCTGTTACAAATACAGACACGGAGATGGTGACAGGAACCGACATGGAGATAGGGACGAATACAGAGGAAGAGACGAAATCAGGGACGGAGAGACATCGGCAGGGACAGCGGCGGTGACAGAGCCGGAGAAAGAGACTGAAACAAAAACAGAGACACAGATAAAATCGTAGACAGAGATGGAAACAAAAATGAAGACGCAGGCAGAATCATAGACAGAGACGGAGATGGAGACAGGGACAGAGATAGAGTCGAAGACAGAGACAAAGACGGACGAAGGGACTGAGAAACATTAACAGGGACAGGGATTTTACCCCCAAAAATGTCCTATCAAAAGTTTCCTTGGATTCTGTCATCATATAGACAGCTATGAAAAGTGGATTTGAAATCAAGATTAAGGTGTATTGTGTCGATTTCCTCACGTACTGTGAAAAACTGCTCAAGAGGCTTCTGTCTTTAACAAAGTATCACCGATGTGACATTTTAAGAAATAGTGAAAATAAGAATTTGGCGTAAACAGTGACTTCGCTATATTCATGGATTTACCAAAGCACACTGAGATTTCAATCTACCGACATATATTCATCAGAGGGAAGATTTCTCCACCCCCTTTAAATGGTAATAGCACTGAACCTCGCCTCGAGTCTAAGGCGACGGAGGCCATGTGCCGCCACCTGACTAGTACGAAGTACTAAGGGTATTGCGTCTAAGGCTGAAGCTAACCGTCAATCTAGCTGATCCACCGTAGAATGGGTGTTCACCACAAGCCAAATATTGCTAAATATCTGTCCGCGATTTATGAAAATTGTGTCCCCATTAAACTTATACAGATATGTAAAATGACGTTATGCGGCCCTTGGAGTATTTGAGAGAAAAATTTTGCACAAGATTTATGAGCTTTCCGGCGTACGTTGTATGAGCTGTGTGAGCTCGACCAGGGCGTGGGTAAAGTACAGCTGATTAAAATACAGTTTCTGTTGGCTTGGCTATTTCGTTCGAAAATGCAAAAGCGTTATAGCCTTTGTAGTACTCAACTCGGAACACGCTAGTGGTATAAGAGAAGGAGGTGGGCCTCCTCAGCGATAAACGTACCTGGTGAAGTAGGTACGTTGACAAAGAAGAGAACATACTGGCCTGCTTTATTGAACTCAGTCAAGTTCGCTTAGGGGGTTACAGCGCCACACAAGAGGAAGTAGAAGTACGTTCCCGCATAGTCGGGTCTACGTAACCGGAAAGGCACAGATTTATACCTGGCTAAGGACTGTCACTCCAGCAACACTCCCAAAAACTCTGGGGAATCTGTATGCTGTTACAACAAAACAGGAACAGCAACAGGAAGTAGAATACGCATGCTCTCAATTGTTTTCCATCAGTTTTAAATAGCTCTGTTGTTGTGCTGTCCGCTCCCGGGCTTTGTTGTTTTTGAGACGCTTTCTTGGTACTGCCACCTCATCCTGGTGCCGTAGAGGGGCGTGACCTTTTCACTAAACATTGGTTTGGGTCTATTTTCATCAAACGCGCCACCACCAGTGTCCTCATAATTGAGTTCTCTCCATTTCTTCAGCATACCTGGACGTGTGCTCCAAGATTCCTACTTTTCCTCCGTTGAAATCAACCTCGGTCTTGAAACTAAGCATTTGAGTACTAGTCACCATATTTTCTGATTAAATTTTCGAGCCGCATTGCCACCTACAAGCAACATAAACTTTTCGCACTCATACCTTTCGCTGGCTTCATTTTTTTCATACAATCGCTTCTTCGACTAGAACTCTCGTCTAAATTTGGTTGCAGTTTGTCACGGTTTGCCCGGTCTTTTTCTGCAACAGCTGCCTACAAGTTGTCTCTTCATAGCTCAGCGATAATCAGTTTTTCGGGGGATGGCATCCCACTGCCGGTTAGCTAAGATATTTAACCGTCAGCTGGAGCTGTGAAATTTTAACGTTTTTAATTGCTGCCTTAATTTTTAGGAGGAATTTTCGGAAAGGTTTCTTCTGTTTCGGTTTATTTGTGTTCTTTCTGCTCTACCGGTTCTACTCTTAGTAAAAAAGCAGACATTCAGTATTCGAAAATTCTTGACTAAAACTAGCGGTTTTTGATTTTTCTGTAACTTAGTAGAGTTTTTTTAATAGCCGGCGATATTTTGCAGCAATTTTAATATTTAAAGGTAAAGAGAAATCAGGCAAACAGCAAAAGAATTGAAGAGAAAGTGTAAGTAATAAGAGGGGAATAAAAAATCTTAAAATATTTAAGATGAAGGTTCAAGAAGAAGGTTCAAGATATTATTTACATAAAGAGTTGTTCTAATCTTACTACGACGTCCAAATGATTTGTTGTGATAGGAATACGATTTTCCATATTTTTGTCAGCCTTTATCCACTATAGACCGGACTCGAGCTATGAAAAAACCTATGCTTATGTACAAAATTTTTAATAAACTATTGGCGTGCTTTGCACCAAAAAATTACAATCGCGTCAGCTAAATTTCCCCAAAAAACACCGCAGAGAAGATTTATTATTTTTACTACATTTTTGGGTTTAAGTGAACACCTGCCCATATCGAAGAAGTAGCCTTTGTGCCACCTATAAGACGAGCGACACCAACTCCCATAATATCTTAGCCTATCTTAGAAAATCTTTGCAGAAGCTAACTGTTCGGAATCTATGCAGACCGGCACAGTTTAAAAAACAAAAATATCTTTACAAAGCCTACCTCAACAAACACTATTTAGCATATAATCGTTGCAAGCTGACTAACTTACTTTGCTTACAGTGGGGCGTATTTGATAAACAAAAAATTCTTTAAGTATTCACCACTAAGAAACAGCAAAAAAAAGCAGTTCTATCTTCCGACGCTCTCTCCTCTGAGTTCACCTTAGTTATAAGGGGAAGGCTGTTCACTCAATTTAAAACTGCAAATGAATTCTGCTGCAGAAAAATTCACCACAAACGGAAACAAATGCAAACTTCCTGACGTTCTCTCGCGCCGAAACTCACCAAAACCGCCCGGAAGTTCATTGTGACCCGGCAAGTGCATAGAGAGTGCTAGAGTGTCGCTCGTCCACTCGCTAACAGCTGCAAGGTCATTTGTGTGCTCAGCGATTTCAATGCGTGTTCATTTTCTTAATTTTCTCATACCCACACAAACACACACACACATGCATAAATGGGTGTGTTGGAGAGCGTAAAGCAGCGTGAAAGAGCGCATTTGCCATTGCAAGCGAACGGTATTCGCCAAATTAACGGTTAACATGCCTTGCATATTCACACACACGCGTCCAGGTTTTTAGGTAGAGCGTGTGGCCGCATGCCAAGTAGAGCCGACGAGTTAGTTAGTCGTGCGATGAACGTCAGTGACGGTTCACTTGCGGGCGGTGTAAAATTGACGTTGACGGACGAATATATAGCACTGTGCTAAAGCGCGTGTGTTGACATATCTATGTTTTTTTTTTCACTGAATTTCTTGTCACTTTCTTTATGCGCACCTGCTAACAAAAGTATAGCAAAGGAAATTAATAATGTGCGAAGTGAAAATATTTGAGGAGTTAGTATTTGTAATGAAATAATAAAAATTTTCACCGAAAAGTTGTGCGGAAAGCTTGCAGAAATTGTGCTCAAACTAGCGGATTGCTTTTACGCAAGTTAAAGTTTTGCTGACCTGCTACGAAATATCGATAATGTCGGCGCTGAAGCCGGAAGGCGAACGAGTGTCTGGCGAGAAAAGTGTATGAACTGTGAAAAGGGATACCTGCTCATGAATGCATTGATGTGGAAACGAAAGCAGTGAAGTAAACTACTTACATATACAGTGTTTTAGTCGTTCGACTAATTCGTTTGAAAAGTGTGATTAAAAAAAATTTCGCAAAAATAATAAATTAGCAGATGAAAAATATCAGAAATAATCAAAAAAAGCAAAGCTGCCGTCTTAAAATTGAATGACTGAAACTGCAGTAAGTTGCCAAAATAAAGCCTTATGAGTACACAAGAAATAAATTTAAAAAAATCTGAAGAGTAAAAATGTTATTAGATAACTCATACGCCATGGCGTGCGAGTAAATTAAGCTGGCAGAGAGGCAATCAAGTCGACTTGGTAGATGTGTGGATTTTTATTATTTTATTTCAGTGTGTTATTATAATCCTCGGTATTTCAAAACTCTGGGTCAAAAGGCGTGCACTTGATTACTTGCCCGTACGCCTTTGTTGCTCGCATGCCATGGCGTATGAGTCATCTATCAACATTAACATTAAGTTAGGTCCAAATGCACATTTCTAGTCGCTGTAACATTTTTTTTATTGATTTGCTATTATGCTCCTAAAATAATGCCATTGTTTACTAAACAACTTAGTTGTATTTGGTGGGTAGAAATGGAATTTGTAGAATTTAGTGGAAAAGGAGATATTCTAGGTCGAGCGAATCTTTGAAGGTTATTCAACGACATATCACACCAGAGAATCGAGTAGTAAATAAAAACGTTAGGCAGAAATTTCGATTTTGGGTGTTTTTCGGACTCGACAAGGACGATCATTTTTTATATTCCAAACTCCTCTGGAAGTATGCTTTCAGGCTAGGAGGGGGTAGTTGGAACCTTCTTTTCGCGACCCAGTATAATGTGCATAGCTATATATTATTTATTTTTATATAAAAATATCATTTAAGCCTTAACCAAAACCATGTAAATCACTGTTTCAGTTTTGGAAAATTCAACAAATTTTCATCATAATTTCAACTTTTTATTCTGAACTTTTAGAAAATATTTGGGTACGTAGTTTCATAGCCCATACAATTTTAGTCTAATGAAGTGCAAGTTACAAACGGCTAAAAACTCGCGTTCATTTTTGAGAATTTTTTTTAGGCTACTTTTTTCGGGTTTTTTAATATAACAAGCGCACTTCAGAAAAACTTGCGTTGATATTTTGTAACTTTGTTGCTGGCGGACTCCCGCATTTTATTTCATAAGAAATTTATACCTATATGAAAAAAGTGCAAAAATCTGTTACCAAAAAAAAACTCTCAGAAATCAAAGTGATTTTTAGCCGTTTGTAACATGCACTTCATTAGTATAAAACTGCATACCTAAAATTTTTTTAAAAAATTCAGAATAAAAAGTTGAAATTTTGATGAAATAAGCCACTAATATTATTACAAAAAATTAACATTTAAATTTTGGTTTTTGTGCAAGAAATATATTCTTTTTCGAAGATTCATAATTTCATAGCGTAAACAAAAATATATTTGGTGGATAAAAAATTCAAAAATTGTCTTCCTCAGTTTTCTTTATGACATTAAAATCTTAAAATTGAAGTATATTTGGAAAAAAATTTAAGCCTTACTAAAAGCGAAAATTCACGCACATATAATTATATAAATAAATTTTAAGTCATAAAAATTATGTATATATTTATTTCTGTTTTTAGCTAACAAAAAAAGTTTAGAAATCTTGTAGTTTCAAAGCCAAAAATGCTTGAAAATCAAATTATTTAGATAAAACGGCGCGCCTTTTTTTGTCTTATTTACAAAATTATATTACAAATTAAAAATCAAAATTTATTTGAACAAAATTACATTTTTTCCAAACGCATCTTAATTTTACTCTTAAAAATAGCATGAATGAAAAGTTGTCAGTTAAAAAAGGGTATATTTTTTTGCACATAATTATGCATAAAAAATTTTCACTTAAAAAATTATGTATTTATTGTAAATTATTGTATTGTATTGTAAATTATTAGTATAATAAACCTGAAAAAATAAAGCTATTGTTTTGAGCAAAAAGAAATTTTTTTTTTCTAAAATTTATATTTTTATAGCAAAAAATTATTAACAAATTAAAATTGTTAGCACAAAAAGCCAGAAAAAATTGTTTCATTTGCTTTGCTACAATAAAATTAAAATTTATTCGAAGACAATTGCACATTTTCCAGTGAGTGTTAAAAAAAATATATATCTATATTTTTGTTTATTTTCTTTATAACATTAAAATGTAAAATATCGAAGTTTGTTTAGAAAAAAATATTGCCCAAGGCCAACAAAATTTAAGCTTTGAAAAATGCGAAAATTCATATTAAAAAATATCAGCTAAAAAAATATTCAATATGTATGTATATAAGAGGATTTAAAAAAGAACAACTTTTTGCTTAAACATTTTTGTGTAATTTCTTATTTGAAAAACAATCGCCAACCAAAAAAAATGTTCAGCTTAATAAAATAGGAGAGCAATTTAATTAAAAAAAAAATAAATGAGTTTAAAAAATAAATTTTTGCTTATAATTTTTTTTGGAAAAATTTTATTTTTCAAAACAATAAAACGAAATAAACATTTCATTTTCATTTTTTCAAGTTTGATATTGATAATTTTTCAGCGTTTTGCACACAACAGCAGTTCAATTGTGAATAATTTAAGAATCAAGGTTTGTAAATTTGTGCTAAGAAGTAATAAATTAATTTTTATTAAAGACAGAAAATAAAGTTTCGGTAAAGCTTACTATTTTAAAAGTACTGTTTTCTTTTTGATGCTTTAAGTTTTTATTTTTTGTTTAAGAGGTTGAAAATTTTCGTTGAAAGTGCCTAGCTTACACGATTATTTGTAAAATTAATTTTATAAACAAACTGTTTATAATAATAATAATAATAATAAATTATTTTGAAGAAATTAAAATTTGTATCTAAGGAAAACAGTAGTAGTAGTAGTTTAATGTTTTCAATTAAAATTATTACTAATTTTTTAATTAAAATAAAACGATTGGGAATTTTCAAATTTTTTTATTGAAATAAAATTTTTTGTATAAAAATATAACACTAAATTTGCCTCTTTTTAATAAAGCTAAATTACAATTTCTTAAACTTCGCTTTTATAAGTAAAAAAATTAAAAAATTTACACAAAATATGTATTTATGTATAGCCTCAACCAATTTTTATTTTTGTCATTTTTGCACTAGAATTCCGGAATTAAATTAAAGCATTGGCTATTAATTTGCTGATTAAAATAAAGCACTGGCAGCACTTTAATACCAATTCAATTTGTAAAGCTCACTCTCTCATAAAGAAATGTTCACTCGAACCAATATCCCATCTTTGCGGCCACAAATGCTCGAACAAGAACGCAAATTAATAACTAACTCTATGACAGGAGTACTTCGTTTACTAAAACAAAAACAACAGCAACAAAAAGCAAAGCAAACAACAGCATTAAAAATAACAACGAGCAGTGTAGCCGAAACCCAAACAAATAATTAATTAGTCAATGTAACGCAAAAAAATAGGAAAACGTGCTCGAAATAACAATGGCAGCAAAAAATGAGAAACAAAATAGGATATAGAAGAGCAACTGAATTGCCGCCAGAAGGATGTAAAATATTCTTACGAAGTTAAGACTGTGAAAGGAAAATTCCATAGAGGAGAGGGGCTTATATAAACAAAACTGTGTGAGCTTGGAGCGTGTGGCAGCGTGGTATTGATTGATTGGTGAAGAGCCGAAAGTTTTTCGCTTTAAATAAGGACTCAACGAACATCAAAGGAGCTCGTTAGGTTTGCATGAAAATTCAATTCCATTCAATTTTTAGGTGGGCGTATTAGAAACAAAATTAATTAATAACTCTAATGACAGTATTTCAGCACTGAACACTGGAAGAGGAATCACACATCTCTTAGGAGGAATATGTCGCCCTTGGGAAGGTGGAGTTTTCTAGTATACATGCGATCATGTGAATAGTTCCCACCATATGTGAATTCCTCGCGCCCTCAAGACCCATGAAGGAAGTTTGGAAGTTAGTAATTTCGCTTCATTGGGTATTGCTATCTAGCTGGAAGAATCTAAGTTGTTTCCTCTCAATGATAACTAGTGCCAGTTCCTTTCGGTGTTAGTGTCACCCATGTAGAAAATTTCGTTACAATCTTCTAAACTACAGCATGCCGACTATGTAAGAACTCCCTGAAACATTAAATCCTTGGATTTAACTATGTTGCTGCTTTACTGAGCTTGGGACTTCTGTACCAAATCCCATCTAGTTTTACAACTTCCTACTGAATAGTCATATCCTGTATAAAAGTGGCTGATATACATTTAAATTTATGAAGTGAATGACTGGGGTAAGGCTCAACTGGTGCTGACTCGAGCGGAGGTCCCAACTCCACCGGTCAATGTATTCAAGTCGAACACACACACAGCTTTGTATGCAAGTGGGCTGACGGCTTGACGTTTTGAATCAGAGAGAGAGGGTAGTTGTAGAGACTATTTACACTATTTCCCATAGTGCTGCAAAATTAAGTCAATTTATCTTATTTCCATTGATTTTGTTACCTGTCACTTACGGAAGGATACTCGGGGACTTCCTCTGATGTCCGCTGGTGACATATAAAGTGCGCTTGTCAAAAAACGTGAAAGTTCACACCAATCCTGGTGAGTTCCAAGGAGAGTGCGTACCCACATAAGCAACGATCCCCCCTCCTACAACTTGCAAAATTGCTATTAAGTAGTCAAGTGGAGTGCGTGGCGCTTTAAAAGTTTGGCGGTATAAGACTGTAATGAAGTGCATTGAGTAAACAAAAACATTTCACAAAGCTGATGGTACACTGTTGACTGCCATTTGTTCTCTTACCCGGCTATATAAAGTTTAGTAGTAGTACTCGTATAATTTTCGTTTGCCAAACGAAATATACTTGTTAATTTTTTCGATATATTTTTTTATTTAATCATTTTTACGCTAATACCGATTTCCAGCAATCTTTTGGAATAAATATTTCCTCCTGAGTCATCTCGCAGTTTTGTATGGAAGCTCATGAGGCTTTGTCCAGAAAGCCTTTCTTCTCCTGTAGTGCTTCTGAGCCAGGTTTTTACTCTTCGATATGTACTAAAAGCACTCAAAATGGAAATACACTTATCTGTCGCTTGTTCGTTTTATTCTTTAAATAGAACTACAACTTCAACATCCTTCAAATCTTCTTCAGACAGGTTCTTTTTCTTCCATAAATTGTACCAAAGAATGAGTTCACTGCCCATACCTAGATCATAGATCTGTTGAAATGCTGCGCGTTCTTTTGTACCTTTTCACTGGAACATTTAATCGAATACAATGGGTGCAATCTAGATTCTGGACAGCGAAAAAGCTGGACTATTTTCATTGGAAAAGCGTAGTTATAAAGAGGCCGTTGGTGAATCCAGATACGGTATTCAATATTATAGACCGTTGCCAGTACTCATTTTCATTTACCGATGGGGTTACTTCAATTTTTTTGTTTAACTGCCAAAAGTGATAGAGAAATTTCTACTTCTAGATCAGCTGTAATCATACGAGATTTTTTAACTAACTCCGAAGTGACTCCTTCTGCATTCTTGCGATCATTCTTAAACACCTCCAAAATATTTTCAATATGCTGACCAACTGCCATGAGGTATATTGTCTTGATTTGCAAAATGTTTGCTGTAGATTCCAGCTTCATTGAATATTTAGCAATTGTCATTAACCCGTTCATGCCCATGGTAGCCATATGGATACTAACCTTTATTTTCCTAATTTGGGACTACGGGTCAGTAGCAGTTGTGGGTAAAATTATTAAATATAAAATAATTATTAGAAATATATGTACATAGTATATTAATTTCATGTCGCATCATTAAAGACCTTAAAACTGTCCTACGTCAAAAAGTTCGGGGAGGAAGGGGTTAAAGTAATGATGGATATTGGCCTTGTTATAGCAGCACAAAATTCATACGCAGACTTTCTTGTGGTGAAATTTCCTTGAATTGGCAACTTTTCTAAAGCTTCCATAACTTCAGGAAAATTGTGTGAAAATTTCCTGATTGCCTTATATTTTTTCGACCATCTTGGTTCGCACAAACGTGATATATCAGGAGCATAATTCTTTCGTGTCATTGACTCGCGAAAAAAGTTTATCACATCTTTTAGGTTAAAAATAGTCTTTCTTATTTCTGGAACCGTGAATTCGAATTCGATTACGCATAAAATTTATATTATTTATTTATTGATTTTTGAAAATTTCTCATTCGTTTTGAAGCTGTAGGGGGCAGCTACCCACTTCCCCTACCTGGCTACGCCCTTGTCGTCATCATTGATCAAATTCTGTATGGAGATAAACCGGCCTCGATTTTCTGTCGCTTTCAGAGCAATTTTTCGTTTACTGAGAATGAAAATTCATTCCATTCAATCTTTCATTATAATCCATCAACTACAACAAACCGAATCGCAAAAAATTTATTTGGATAAAAAAAAATGAGCTGGTAAAGAAAAAGTAGAAAGGTCACAGCAAAAACTACTTTAAAACAATTAAATATTTGAACTAATTCTTACTTTACGTGTTAAATGTATGTACATAATTTATCATATTCTTAATATCAGAGCAATAACTTCAGTCGACTGTTTAGGCAAAAACAACCGAAAATATGATATTAAAATATCTTTATATCTGTTATTTGATACTTTTTTAGAACAAAAGCAAAATTGTTTTTGACCAATTTTGCGCTCTGTAGGACGTGTACTTTTACCCAGATAAGCAGCATTGAATAGGAAGTAAATCTGTATAGCCAATTACCCCAAGGGCACTCAATAAATAAGCATTTAGTGACCTTTCACCTTTTTACAGTTCAACTCACAGGTTTATAATTCTCAAAGGTTGCCTATTGTTCGGCAGTAAATGCGGATTCTTTTATTTGCTTAAATTCATCTGACTTAAAGACATTCAGTAAACGCTTTGAACTTTTGCCTTTTCACTTCAAACTGGGAATAAAATGTAACTCAAATAAAAGCTTTAATTGAATTTTGCTTTTCTACGGAAATGAAGTCATTGACAGTCAAAAATAACACGAGGAAGTGCTTTTATTCATTTTAACGGTATAATTAATTGGAGATTATTTCGTACATACACTCATACATAAATACATGTATATTTGTAAACAATTTTGAATTTCGAAAGAGATAAAAAAACCTTCAAAGTAGTTCGGAAATGTCGTGCATGGCTGGATTCGCTGAATTACGTCAAAGCCTTTCTCTGCTCAGTTCCTCAGCATAGCCATATGCCTACCTCCCCTGACAAGGCATCTCATGCATTTGAGATCACGCTGTTTCAGTAGCTTTGGTTGATATAGAGGAGGTGTAAATATCGGAGTTCCATAGCTTCATCCCGCATAGTAAATGGTTTAAAATACACTATATTAACAATATGGAATCGCGTTGGTTATAGGTTAGGTAAATCCTCCTCCTCCTGGCACACAGAAAAGGCATTCACAATGGGCAAACCTTCCTCCAAGTGAAAGTACGAGTCTTTCATACACGCCCTCCTAGCCTAACTTAGCAACAAAGAAAATTGGTCAGGCTTATTCCCATTTTGTTACAAAATAGCCATCTAAATTATTGGTGTTGGACCTCTGAAAATTTTTCCTCTGCCAAATTTCCTATTTACACAACAAAGCCTACCAAAACTAAAATTTCGTAAACTAAGTGGCGTTCAGTGGTTCCATTTCTTGGGCTAAGGGTGTAAATTCACGTATGTTTTTGTATTTTTAGCTTACCGGGCTCTTGGTTAAAAGTAAAAAAAAAACAAAGTGCGTGTAGTCCTTATGGGCGGAAGAAGTGCAACTTAATCGAGAAAATTCCAAAATGGAAGAAGTTAGAAATAAATTGTTTAATATTTTTTTTGAACGAACTTAATTTTTATTTTTTATAATGAACTGCTCAGTTTAATTATCATTTGCGGCTGATGAATGTTCATTCATATCTACAACACTAACGAGTCGTTGGAGTGAGTTGGGGTGAGTTAAGGATAGTTGAAGCGAAGGGAGTTGAGGTGAGTTAAGGTTAAGTGAGGGGAGTTGACCTGAGTTGAGTTGAGTTGAGGTGAGTTGAGGCAAGGCGAGTTAAGTTGTGTTGAACGTATGTGAGATAAGGTGAGGTGAGTTGAGACACGTCGAGGTGAGTTGAGGTATGATAAAGTGAAGTGAGGTAAATTGGTGTGAGGTGAATCGAGATAAGGTGAGTTAAGGTTAAGATGATATAAAACCTTTTTATCTTCAGTTTTATCTTTCCCTTTGATTCTATACCTTCATCTCTACCTAACCTTATCTTTTTTGTCTCTATTTTGATCTGTGCCTTTATCCTCATATTTACCTGTTTCTTCATATTTATTTTAAACTTTGTCTTAGTCTTTGCCTTTAGCCCTCTTTTTTTCTTTATCTTTCTTTTCATCTACATCTTTGTCTATGTCTTCATCTTTGTCTTTCTCTCCTGCTTTGTATTTGTCATTTAATTCGTCTTTTGCCTCTGACTTTGGCTTGGTGTTTGTTTTAATCCGAATATCATTCTTTATCTTAACTTTAATCTTTATTCCAGTTTTCATCTCCATATTTATCTTGCTCTTCATTATTGCCAGCCAGTGGGCAGCACGGAAACTCGTCTAGAGCCCTAGAGAGAACAAACGAGTCCCAAAACAATGCTTTCAACTGTGTTGTCCACCTCTGCAAAACTTTTGAACTCGTTCTGAATTGGTTCCATTTTGGACACATCTGGGACAATAACCCATTATGAGAAAAAAAATTTCATATTCGATTTTTTGAAACTTTTCTTTTTTTTGTTTTCTTTAACAGACTCCTTTTTATTTTTATTTATTTTATTCTTATTTTACGTTTATTCAATTTCTTGGGTCTCCTTATAAGTACTTCTATTGTCTTAAATGACGTAAGACTAGGGGTTGAGGCATCGAACCAGATTACACCGTGCGACAGTAAATTTGACACACAAAAAAATTAATATATTCGCGAAAATATGGGTAAATTATAGTAAAACTGCGTACCCAGTTTTTCCCTCTGACGTCAGGATATTTTTTAAAAAAACTTTGAAATTTAAAAAATATGACTATTTCAAAAAATTATTTTAAAAAATTTGGTGCACTTCGAACTGTACTTTGTGAATAAAAAATAAATAAAATCTGAGTAAAAAGTTTAAAATTTTGATGACAATTCGTTAAATTTTCCTTTATTTTATATACAGTTTGAAACTTTTTTTTATATGGTTTTGTTTGAAGCATGACCCTATTTTTGTACAAAAATAACAAAAAAAATATAGCTTGCAAAACATTGTGAATATTTAAAAAAAAATTACTAAAAAGCATTCTATAACATTGTAGTAGGTGTGTTTTGTACACGCAAACGCATCTACGCTTAAAATTTTTATGAAGCTGTAAGCGACAAACTTCATTTGCGCTTATGAATTGTCGATGAAATTAAAATTATTTGTTTTTAAATGAAAAGTTTCGTTGCTTTTTTCTTTTCCACGCTAAGTTCTGATGTGCCTACATACCTACATATATACATACGTGTAAAAAACACGGCCATTGTTACAGTCTCTTGAAATATAACCGCTACATAACCGCTTAACCATTGGACCTTTTTTATATCCCAACAGATTTAAAATATCCACAAACTCTCTTCAATGACTACATTTGTGTGCAGTATAAACTAAAAATGTCACTCATATAATCACCAGAAAATCACAAAAAAAAAATTTAAAACAAACAAATTTAGAAAACATTACTTTAAAGTGAGGTTAAGGCCACTCGGGCAATTTATAAACAGCTGTGCGCCACAAATGAAGTTGACAAAGTTGATGTTATCAAAATTCGGCAAACACAACTTCACCTACAAATGTTTGCGCTTAGCAGTTAGCCAAAACGCCCGTAAACCAAATATAAATAAAAACCAGATTTCGGGCCAACAACAACAACAATAAACAAACTAAATAAATGCGAAATTGAGCTGCTGGGCGTACGAGTATCATGATTAAAATTTGTACAGAGAAAGAAAAACAAAGAAATCTACTAAAAATCCGTAAGAAGAAAGCTATGTAGACTGACCTTTTTCTCTTGACGTCGGAAAGCGTAGCAACTCCCTTAAAGAATTAAATCCACTGTAACGGTATGTGCCACAACAAACACACATCTGAAAAAGAAGTGAAAAAAGTAGTGTAGGTTAAAAAATCTGTATAAAATGTGTGGCATGAAAGTGAAAAACAAGTGAAGCAAAAAGTAAAAGAAAGTAGAAAAAAACTAAAAGAAAAATTACCAAAAAAAAAATACGGTAGGCGTGAGCAAAAGTGCCGAAAATATGGACAAACAAGCAAACGGAAGCGGATGACACCAATTGCTGTGAAGTGACAATGAAAATAGTAGTTGTTGGTGGTAAAAAAAGAGCATAGCAAGAAGTAAAAAGTACTAAAAAAACAACAAAACACCAACTGTAAGCAACAACAATGCTGCCAACTCTCAACAAGCCTGACCTGACGGTTGGCCGCCCTGTCTGAAATGGATGATTTATAAGGTACATTAACTTGCATATTTTTAGGCGTTAAGGCAAAAGTCACAGACTGACAGCAGTACGCTGTAACCCAATAGTCATGCCCATTACCGTTATACACGTAACCAAATGACCGCTAACACGCGCCTTAGGCGTTAGTCCCGAACAGTCGAAATGTAAATGTACAAATATGCAGCTTACTTACTGTACATACATTCATATAAAGAAAAAACTAATCTGCGCGCCGTATAGCCAAAAGCATGTACAATAGGGTGGTCCAAAAATACATGCGGGGAGAAATAGTTTAAAATATTAAGCTCTTACATCCTAAGCTTTTTCTAAACGAAAAAAATACCCATATTTTTTTGTTAAAAAAAAATAATATGTAGAACTGCCTCAAAGCCCATGAAGTTGTTCGAGCATTTTATATGGGGGAAACACTTTTTGGTAAAGATGGTATAGAATTCTCTAAAATCAATATTTTTCATTGGAAAAACTCAGTTTCGCTTTTGCAGACTTGGCATAACTGTACCCAATTTTTATTTAACCATTTTTTAATATTAAATATTTTTTATAGTTCCCCGAAAAACCCAGAAAATGTAATGTAGGTACCCATAAAATCTCGTAAGTATTAAAAAATAGAAATAAACACTTTGGTACTCTTATTGAATATCGCCTAAAGATAAACGGAGATTTCCAATCGAGAAATATTAATTTTCAAGCATTATGTACCATTTCTACGAAAAGGTGTTTCTCTCCATATCAAACACATGAAAAACTTCGTGAGCTTTGAGGAAGTTCTAAATATTTACTTATTTATTTATTTATTTTTTTGGTCTACAGAAAAATTTTTCTTACAGACAAATGAGAATAGAACATTTAGATATTTAAGTAAGTATTTTTTTTACAAAAAATTCGGGTATTCTTATACATTTAGAAAAATCCTAGGGGGTTAGAGCTTAACATTTTAAACTTTGTTTTGGACCACCCTAATGTACAAGTATATTTGTTTGAATTGTGTAGTATGTGTACGAGTGCGTGTGGCACTGGCCACTAGCATTGCGCCAAAATTCATTTGATTTGCCTGTCTGTAGCTAAACCAGTATACCAATGACAGCCACTAACTAACGTACCAATGACACGCGCACACCATAAACACAAGGTCACGAACATCTTTTAGCCTTAATGTTTTGCATTATTTACAAATGACGGCACAACATGACAGCTGACAGGCTTTGACTTTGAATGTACCTACGAACTGTGACTGTTGTGGCCGCGTGTAAAAAGTGAATGGCAAAAAAAAAATCAGAAAAAAAAACAATGCTACTACTTAACACCCATTGTTCGGACGCGTTCCTTGCTCATAGCCAACATAAGCCCCAAACAAATGACTTAACTTACATTCGTGGTGTTTAACATTTGGCTGCGCAAATGCATTGGAGCGCGGGAAAACATAATAAAATGCGTGAGCGAGCGATGTGGGGTGTTAATAAATATATGAGCAGGCTGGATTAAATTAGCACGTACAGCGTTCGTTTTAGGCTTTCAATGATATTTCTTTATCGCACTGCGGATCATGCAAAGGAGGATTGGCCATTTGGTAAAGAGTGTTGGGCATTGAATTGTGCAATAGCAAGCAAGTTGGAAGTTTAACTCATTAATACTCATGTGAGAATACAATGGCATAGCTGTATAACAGTATGAAAGTATTTCAGTATGACAGTACAAGAGTATAATAGTATAACAGCATAACAGCAGAAGAGTGTAAAAAAGCATGGCATTATAAAAATATAACAGTTAAGGCGGATTCATCGTTCGTGTCTGGACTCTTTTTTTTTGTGGGCCATTTCCACTATATCTCACTGAGAGCGCGACAAAATTTTGCTGAACACTCTTTGTTCGAATCAAATTGATTTTGATTTCCTGTCCGAACGACTTGATGATTCGGATTGCCGCGTTCTCCTTTATGTGCGTTGGTAGCGAATTGTATGTATTATTTGCAATCAAAATCATATGTAGGCAATAATCAATAATCATCAGCTGTTTGCTTTAAAACAAAATAAAATTTGCCGAACTGAATTCTGAACCGTACTTCAGCACCCTCTCCGGCAAAAATGTTTTGAGAGCAAATTAAAAGTTGTCTGAACACGAACGCTGAATCCGCCTTTAAATCCCAGTGGAGCTGCTATGTACAATGTATGTATGTATGTTTTAATAATTTCTTACAAAAAGTTTAGTCAGATCCCCGAGTTTTTTGTTTCTTTATAAAAATTAAGTAAAAGATTTTATTTGATTTGTTTGATTCGTTGCGATTTCGTAGGTATCTATGGATTTTAGATTCTTCCACTTTACATTACCTTATTACCATTTGTATTCATTTCTTATATAGTAGATAATTAAGTGACAGTTCACTTCGTCCCGTTACTTCCAATATAAGCGGGTCTTTATTCTTCTCTCATTTTAGTGTGAAAACGCCCAACTTGGAGCCGTTTCATTACGAGTACTGTAATTTTTTATACATACGAAAAAAACTGCAAATTTGTAGGCACAGAATAAATTTTGTCCGCTAAAAAATATTCATATTACAAAACCGGGCAAAAATTAGTTCTAGCCACCCAACAGCCTAAAGCAAATTAATCCGACCAGATTTGGCCGGAAGCGCCCAAGTTTGGCAACGCTGATGGAGCAGTTGAATATTATAACAGTAAAACATTTGTTTCAACAGTATAGCAGTATAACAGTACGACAGCCTAACTGCATTATCGCATTGCAGTATAACAGTATAATTGTGTAACAGTATAATAGAAACAATATAATAACTTTATATTAGTACAGTATAACAGTGTACAGTATATATACAGCGTAGCAGTATAAAAGTATAATAGTTTAGCATTATGACAGTATATGAGTAAAGCAGCATAAGGCATAGATCACATGATTTGTACATTTTGCAGTCACAGATTTTGTCTAGAAATTTTTATCAGCAATGAGTTCAGCTCAATAACAACTTTCCAAACAAAACCTCTCTGTAACTGTGAAAATGTACAAATCGTGTGATCCCTGCTTAACAGTTTTATAGTATACCAGTTTAACTTTGCATTGAAATGCAAGCTTGAGAGCAATAGTGTTTAGTAATATTTTCGTCACACAGTGTGGAAATGAACTTTTGTGTGCAAAAGTCTAATATCTCGAAAACTTAAGTAGCTAGGAAAACTAGTATTACCTTGAACTTTAAAATTAGTAACTACAGGTACATATATCACACTCGAATATAGGGTTTTAAAATTTTTGCCCTTTTTTGACCTGAAAACAGTATCCAATGGACTGAAGAAAAATTAAAATTATATTTTTTTTTGCTGCTCTTGTGTAAAGGAATCTCTTCCTATGGTCGCAAGAATCGAATACCACATTTTTTTAGTTCTTTATATGCTGTTTTTAGTCCGAAACAGGAAAAATAAAAAGGAGTTAAGAAATAGGTAGAAAAACTCTTCTCCTCCTCATGAAAATGGGACTTTTTAGCTAACGACGGCACTCTGGGTAATGGAATCTCATCATAACTGACATAAATTCATAACTAATTCGCTCGGACCTCAAATCACCCACATCCACAGCAGGAATTTCTGTTTTCATTAAATACTTTTTTGCATTAAATATTTTCTCCACTTCGGTAATTCTGCAGCTGACCATTTACTACGTCAAATAAGTTTAAAATCGCTATCAGATTTCTCAATTCAAAAATATATCGGTACCTATATCAGCTTTCATGCACATTTATCAAAAAAAAATGGAAACTTGCATTCAGTACCTAAATTACACTTATGTCCTTCATTATAAGATAAATAATCTGAACTAATTAATGAACTCCGACATACTTCTTCAGATTGAAGGTAACGTGAGTTTTGCTCACTTGCAGGTCTTCACTGGTTCCTGGTTACCAAATTAACTCAGTCTCTGACGATGACTTCAATGGCCGAAGGTGGGAAAGTACGATAACTGGTTGCAGAAAAAGGAATATCAGGTCCGTACCCTCTCAAGCGAAATGGTAAGGTGTCTCATTAACCTAAAAAATGAGAGCACTTTATGCTTCCATCCAGGTCCTGACCCTGTTTCCGTTTTGGAGCCATAAGTAAAGATTCGGTAAAGTATAAGCCTAGGCTCAGTGTTAATATTAGACCAGCACTCTGCTTCCGCTAGGTCAACATAGTAGTGATCTTTAACATAGGCAATGGTGCTGTACTATCCTGTGGCATTGAAAATGCATCCAAGTTTCAATCTCTACCTTCAACAAATTCCGTTCCACAATACACTGCCTTACAAAAGCACTTATTTTATAAGCCAACATTGAGTGAAGGTTTTACCAAAGACCTACGTGCTTCGCGAGGATGCTGTTAAGGCTTCAAGGTTTACTAAGTATCTGCGGACCGATGTTTTTTTATACTCCTTTTACTGCCTTTGAAAAGATCCTCCAGAAAGAAATGAAGTAGATGAAATGAGGGAATGAACGGCTCCTAGCCCAATGTCTGGCTTAGATTTTTTTCACATCCCTACTCACATATTTTAATTTACGCATATTTTTTATGCCACCTATGTATATTTAATCCCTTCATTTCGTCTTCTTTTTTACGCATTTTTTCCTGCACTTCATGGTCTCATGCCAAGCCGGGTTGTAGTTTCACAATCAGTCGCCTTTTTACTGAAACTTTCCTTTGCCACACCATTGAACCAGCGAACTTTGTCTACTCTGCTTTGCGCCCTAGCGTGTGTGTGTGTGTGTAAATTTTAATTTCACTTAAATCCTTAGAAACAACATGCACTTACTGTCTACTTACATATGCATTTCGTCATCAACTTGAAATAAGGCAATAAAACGAAAGAAAAAGCTACAAATAAAGCCTAACAAAAAAGTTTTTTTATCCTTTAGCATTATCCTCTAAATGCATACATAATAAAGTATGATCATGGAACACTGCTTAGCACTGCAGAGTACGTGTGTATATGTATGTACAGCTAAGTTGAGCTGTAAAACAGTTTACTTAACTTCGCTTTGTTACTTTTTTCTCAAACTCTACGTGAATATAAAATAAATATATTTGCTTGGTCGTGCACTTAAAAGCCTACTAACTTACATACATAAATACCTTCGTACATTCGTACAATACATTAGCCTGGGGAGTTTATATGTATATACATAAGTATCGTACCATAACTCAAATACAGTCACAACTCAAAAATTATCAAGAGAAGAAAAAAACTGTTGATGCAGACGGCGCAAGCAAAACAAAAGCTATCTTAATAGTATTTTTCCAGCTAGAGAAGATGGTGATGAAGACGAAGTTTTGGGACTTTAGATATATGGTCTTTGAACTGTTTTATGGAAAAATTTTTTTTTTTTTAATTTTGAGTTGTGACTTTTTTGGTTTAGGGTGCGATGTGTATGTACATACATTAGGGTGGTCAAAAAAAAAGTAAATTCGGAATTTTAATGCTCTCACCCCTAGGATTGTTCTATATCGAAAAAATATACCCCTATTTTTTTTTTGAAATCAAAAAATATTGAGAGGTCGCTCAAAGCGCTCACATTTTCCATGTATTTTATATGGGAAAAAAATCACTTTTCGTTGAAATGAATATGATATATATTCTTGAAAATCAATATTTTTCGATCGGAAAACTCTGTTTTTCTTCAGGAGACTCCCAATAATAATGGTTTATTTAACCATTTTTTAATATTTACTAAAGATTTTTTTGGTTCGCCGATTGCATTTTCTGGGGTTTATGGCGGACACATATATGTAATATACAGTGGCTGTCAAAAATGGATGAATGGTGTTTCGTTTTTAATATTTACAATGTTTTGCTAGCAACATTTTTTTTAGATTTTTTTTTTTGTAAAAATATGGTTCATGCTTTAACATAAACTGTATAAATCAATCACAAATTTTTATCTAAATTATGAAAAAAAAACTGTAAAAGCCGTCTCCAAAAAAATTACTAAAAATCAATCCGATTTTTCAGCTGCTCAAAACTTGCACTTGTTTTACTAGAATTTTATAAGCTTGTTAACGGCATACCAAAAAATTTCTAGATGTTCTGGTTAAAAAACTCGAAATTTAGATAAACATTTTTGGAATTTTTCTAAGTTCTGTATAAAATTTGAAAGTGTGATTTGTATATTTGTTGTTAAAGCGTGAACCATATTTTTATAAAAAAATTCAAAAAAATTTTAGCTTGTAAAATATTCTAAATATTAAAAACGAAACTCCATTCCTCAATTTTTGACCGCCACTGTAGTTACTATGAAAAAATGGTCATGGTTTCTAGATATTCTGGTTAATTTAGATAAAATTTTTCGGAATTTTTCTAAGTTCTGTTTAAAGTTTGAAAGTGTGACTTGTATAGTTTTTGTTAAAGCGTGAACCATATTTTTATAAAAAAAATTTTAGCTTGAAAAATATTGTAAATATTAAAAACGAAACACCATTCATCAATTTTTGACCGCCACTGTAGCTACTATGAAAAAATGGTCATGGTTTCTAGATATTCTGGTTAATTTATATACAATTTTTTGGAATTTTTCTAAGTTCTGTATAAAGTTTGAAAGTGTGATTTGTATAGTTTTTGTTAAAGCGTGAACCATATTTTTACAAAAAAAATTCAAAAAAATTTTAGCTTGAAAAATATTGTAAATATTAAAAACGAAACAGCATTCATCAATTTTTGACTGCCACTGTAGTTACTATGAAAAAATGGTTAAATAAAAAATTGGATATTATTATAAAGGAAAACAGAGAAACAGAGTTTTCCGATCAAAAAATATTGGTTTTCAAGAATTCTGTATCATTTCAACGAAATGTTGTTTTTTCCCATATAAAATACATGGACAACTTTGAGCGATCTCTAAATATTTTTTGATTTCAAAATAAAAAAGGGGTATATTTTTTCGGAGCAGCATAAAATTCCAAATTTACTTTTTCACATGCATTTTTGCACCACCCTAAGTAAATATATGCGGCTCGCGGCTCGAGCACCAGTCGACTTGCCTGCCTGCCACACAAATCCATATGCCGAGTTGTTGATTTATGTGCGCATTTGTGGCCATGCTTTCGCTTGTCTACATGACAGGCTATGCAGCGGCGAAATCCTCACTCCTCATTCTAAATTTACCACTAACTATCTATATTCAATTCTTTCTCTTCAAGCATTTTTCAAAACACCGAATGACCACTACAATCTTCAACCATCCCGCCCCACCTGGCCTCATTCGCTGTGATATACCTTACCAACCTCCTGCTTCTTTGCTTGCACTCCGCCCTCTCGCTCCCCTCTGCTTAGCCTGTACCTTTCTCTTTACATCTCTACATCCTTGACTTGCTCGATTTAAATTTGAATTTACGAGCCCCACTTGTCCGCTTGATGGAATTTTGAATGTCTGCCACCAGCAGCAGAGTCGAACGTTGAGTTCGAAGGTTGAAGGCTGTAAGGCCGAAAGCCGGTAAGGTAAACTGTTTACAATGTGTAATAAAGCTGCACTCCGAATGAGTAGTTGAGTAAGCTGGGGTGCGAGCTGGGAAAGTATACCTATTTATGTGTATCATTAAAAATAAATACGAGTATGTTCGTCTGTATGGGGCATTGCTACGGAAATTAAAAGCGGATTTATGCTTGAGTAGCTTTTTATGAAGCTCTCAGAAGCTGGAAGTTTTCTAAGGATATTGCATCACATATTGCGAGTATACTGGGCACCCCAAAGGTTAATCTAAGCATACTTGTATGCAATTCAGTTCCGATTTGAAAGAGAAGAAGTCAATAAATTAGTCATGCATAAGCGCCCTGAAGTAGGCTATTACAGTTGGATTATTCGTTTGGTTGTTTCAATTTATATTTTATTTGAGAGGCTTCTCAGTATATTTTTAGCAAATCCCTTTGTTAATGGCAAGCGCTTGTTCTTCAGGGTAAAGGATTAGGAGTACTTTGTTCGATGTGTCTAAATTATTGCTCTTTTGAACTTAATAACTCTAATGAGCTCACATTTTGTGCCAAGTAATCGGCTAGTACCTTGCAGTCTGACTGAAATAAATGCAGCCTCCTAGTCACTTGACGTTCGACCTTATACACAGCAGTATGTAGTATGAATTGGTAGCTAAAGTAGCTGACTTACTTCTTCGTACCCGGCGAGGCATGTGATTCTCAGCCTATCTAGGCGCTTTGTCAACTTGGACAGGGACCTCACGGTTGACCAACAAGTTAGTTGTTGTAGATTTTCAAGTACTCTATCACGTTTCTTTGCTTATGTCGGCTTAGCAGTGGCCGAATATTCAATTGGAGATCCCTGATAGGCGGATCCTAGCGAGCAATCTGGCGTGGATGGTCAGGCTCATTTGCCTCTGCAGTAGTTTCCGGAGTCAGCTTACCAGATGATCAGGTATGGCAATAAGCCAGACATACAACTCTATACAAAGACCGTTTAGTGATACGATTAAATAAAGACATTAATGCACTATCTTCTACTTCTTCTTGTTGTTACTGTGCTGTGCAATTGACGACAGATGAAAACGGCAAGGAAATCTAAGCTCTTTCCCAGTTGGTATTTCTCTGTTGACCCTAGGCTTTGTTTTTCTTGTCATTGGTGTTTTTTTTTTATATATCTTGGCTTCCAAGCTCAGCGAACTACCAATTGCTGGTGGTTTGCTTTCTCCCATTATCTCTCTCTCTTAATAACGGGTGCTCTCTAGTCTTAACACTGGAAGTCGTGAGCTGCTCGACCCGAACGCAAAGTAACCGTAACCGATTTGCAGTAAGGGTCTTACCAGCCTCATTTCATGGCACTGTGCTATTGCATAGATGCAACCAACTAATTGCTCTGGCGACTCGGCGACTTAAATACCTAGAATCACTCTTCTTTACCTGCCTGTCAGAAATATTGGCGGTTGAACTCTGCGATGTGACCCCAAAGATGAACAACGATTGGTAGCGCTCTCCAATATAGATATAGTCGTTGGACGAGGAAAAGCCGAATTGTCCAGCACTAGAACTCGCTGTCGTGGTAACGTGATTATTTTTAATGTCAAAATATTTGTCTTTACCAAAAACTGTGTGAATTCATCCCCTTTCACCTCCTTCAGGATGAGCAGGTCGCTATTTTCTCGAAAACCTACCTGTCATCCTTAAAAACCGAATCAGATGAAAATCCGTTTAATTTTTATGTTTCAAGCAACTGAAGCAAGGCTGAAAAAATGGTCGATAAAGTTGGATCCCCTCTCAAAGAACGCAACGCCTTGTTGAATAGCATCTGCATCTACCTCTAGGTAGATGTAATTTGAGTTCCTGAACATCGAAACGGGGTGCCGGTTGGCTATAGAAAGTTCCTTAATGTATGCAAGTTAGAAGTGAATCCTGGTCTCATGGAAGTCAAAAAACAAATGTATTATCCTCAGCAGTGGGACATAGTGAGGCATTCAACATCGGTTTTCCATATATAAAAAAAGCTCACTTGGTCCGAGATAGTTTAATCTTTCATCGTATCGCAAATCTGCCTTTGCAACACTGGCCGCTGTCCTAATTGAGGCCAGGGCTATTACTCTTGACTCTTAGCACAGAAAGCTAGATATGGCTCGTAGCCAATAAGGTATCTTTTTTATAACCGAATGCGAACAGGAAATTGTTTAGAAACTTTTGCGTGCACGTCCAGCTTCAATAAGGAATAGCAGCCCAAAAACAATAAATTTTATGTCGGTTTGGTTTGGCATGGGTTTATGAAGGTGTATGTAGGTAGTCGGACCGATCCACTGGTTGTATGTCACAGAGATCCTGAAAATGTGTGCTGGGGTAGAACCTTCGGCAGCGTTCCAAAAGGAAGATATCTGTAATTTGAAAAGGGCTGCCACCTGTTTGAATAGTCGAATTAGATAAAATTATTCACAAGTTGTATGAAATATTAAAATGTGTGTGTGGGTGTCAAACGGTCCGTCTCGGCGGGGAGCAAAATTACAGCACATTACAGGAAAAGGTGTGTGCTTTTGTTTTGAGGAGAGTTGCCATCTGTTTGAAATTTAATTAAGTTATGCGCATTTTATATAAAATATTAAAGTACGGATGTTAAAGGGTTCGTGGTGGTGAGGAGAAGGTTTATAGCTATGTTTACTATGTTTATTGTAAACGCGAAGCAGATGAGTGTTAACGAGGGGTGTGGCCTCTTCCATAGATGTGGTGCCACTGAACCATACTTTTGGTTTAAATTTAATACATTTCATGATATTTATATTTTGGTTAGGATTAATGTCCAATCAATTCAATTTGCAATTATCAGCAAAACTTTTGCAAATACTAGATAATGAGGCTAGTGGTCGTTTTTAAGATTTTTTTTTTAGGTTAGGTTTGTACGCCATTTTTTTGGGCTGTCCGTTACAATATTACTATAAAGATATGGAGAAAGTATTTAAGTCAAATATTCATTGGTGCGATTTTTGTGGTATCTTCGAGGTTAGGTTTGTATGGGAGTTATGCTTTAAATAAACTGATCACGTCCATTTTTCGTTTTTTATTTAGATTGGTGGCAAAATAAATTTGGACACGACATGACATTTTAACACATTTTTCCGATTTTTCCTGTAGAAGTATAGCTCATTGTCTAACAGAAACCAAATTCACATTTCAAACTTTGTGCAAAAATGCTAAAAATTCTGCAAAATTGCATCTAAATTTTCATATTTTTAATCAGACTTTTTTTAAATTTTTTGAGTATGCAGTTTTATAGCCCGTTAAATTTTAGTACAAGAAAGTGCAAATTTCAAGTTCCTAAACAATCGCTTTGATTTTTGATAATTTTTATTCTGAATGTATTACGCACTTTTTTCCAGAAAATACGTTAAAAATAAATTGCCAAACATCAACGCGATTTTTTAGCAACCTAAAACCTACACTTTATTCTACTGAAATTTAATGGGCTATTAAACTACATACTAAAGAAAATCTAAAAAATCTAATTAAAATTTTGAAAATTTAGATGCAATTTTGCAGAAGTTTTATAATTTTTGCTTAAAGTGTGAAATATGAACTTATAAAGTTTTTGTTAGATAATGAGCTATAATTTTATAGATTTTAAAAATAATACATTTTAAATAAACGAAAGAAAAATAGGCAGATTTCGAAAAAATGTCGTACCCTATTTATTTCACCACTGTATGTCCATAAAAGTAACATATCGAGCCCTAACCGCCAAAATAACGTAAGCGACATTTTTTTCAAAATTTTCTTTTTGATGCAGAAATGAATCTTGGTGCCCTAGGAATATTTCTGCATCAAAAAGAAAATTTTGAAAAAAAACGTCGCTTACGTTATTTTGGCGGTTAGGGCTCGATATGAAGAATTGCAGCTCTATGCCAACTACTTCTAATTTTTTTCCAAAAAGAAATGTTTTGGAAGTCGGGTACTCAGCTAGTAGTAGTTAGTCTTATATAACCTTTTTTTGAACTTTACCGAATAAGTAGGTAATAAACAAGTTCTAATCCTTTATACAAATTAAGGTGCGAAAATAACATTTATTCATGATAATTATCTGCTCCCAAATATTGCCTACGGAGGTAGAGTTTACTAGCAATGACGCCCTAAATGTTTTATGGGCTGTAAATCTTTCGCTTGCCTAACACAGCAGCTGATAGCTCTCCAGGTAGCTTCTCCTTCTTGTTTTGTACGCCACTGCCATAGTCATTATCCTCCTATTAATTCCTTGTAGCCAAGACAAATTACGTGCGAAGGCAGTTAGCAATATTTAAATTACCAAAAATTCCTAATAACTGCCGTAGGCAAGAAACACAATATACTAATTTATGTGCACACAAAAGCAAATGCAAAGTACGGGAATACACATAAATAAATACACACATAAATATAAAAATACATAAATATGTACAAGCAATATTCTAAGCAACAAAGGAAAGCAATATTGTCACCAAGGCACACAACAGCGGCACACTTATACACACTTCGTTCTTCATCTTGACAACAGCAAAGGCTTTTTAAAATTTATGAACTCTTAAGCTGCTTGAAAATTTATGTGATTGCTAACAGATAGCAAGTGTGTGTGGTATATAAAAGCTGAGCAAAGCAATGCAAATGAAACGGCGTAAGTAAGTAAATAGACTTCAAAGACAAAAGATTGTCGCGAGAGCAGACAGCTGTAGGCTGTTGTAAAGTGACATATTCATTGAGTCATTAGAATCTCAAGTAGAAAACTTGTACATTTGCGTGGGAACGCAACCAGGGCAACCAACGCATTCATATGTATGCATTCACCCACTCGTATCCATATAACAACTTCATAAATTTGCGTTGCTGTGCGCCTCACTTCACAGCATACAAAAATGAAAGATTCAAAAGAAAAAAAAAATACCAAGCCTACTTCCAGGCGCTTTGCTTCCTAGGCGCGCCGCAAGCCAAAGTTGACATTGACATCAAGGCGCTCTTATTCACCTAGACACCTGTCATGAGACATGCCACGTTGAGATTTTTTGCCTTCCGCTTAATAAAGAATCATGACAGCAACAACTACATAGATAAGTACATATATACTACAACATGCCACAATGGCGGCGACGATCCGCCATGCGGTTTGTGCAACAAGCAGCCAATGAGTGACACTGATATGTTTAGACTAAACTCGATTTTTATTTTCTTTTATTCTGTGATTATTTTCACTTTTGCTCTATGCTGGCTTGCAACGTAGTAGTGTTCCACGCGGCTAAGACATTGCTTTAAATTTTCCTTACATTGCAAGCTTTGAAATGAGCACTCGCTCTTTTATGCACACACGTGGCCGGGTTGACATATTAAGCGCAATGAATTTGCAAATATATATTTATACATCTAGTTGTGTGAGCAATTGTGGGAGGTAGTTATGGTTCATACCGACACTTGATATCAAAAAGAAAGACCTGTTGGAATAGATGAATATCTAAGGGCTGTTCAAGAGTTATTCAAATATTGTCTAACATATTGTCTAACAGTCTTTTTTTCAAAGCTTCCTTACGTCTCTTTCGTTTTCGTTGGATATTTCTTAGTTAGTCTTAAGTATATGAGTACCATATTTTAAAAAAAAGCTTGCTACTAATGGGTTGATCAGGAAGCGCACCCAAGAGCCGATCACACCAAGCAAAAGCGAATTAAAGCTCCTTAAACTGCAATTAAAATACTCTTGGCCCCAATTATGCTCAGCAAGACCTGGTTTAAAACGAGGGACCGCGCATAACAGTTATTGATGAAAACTGTCATGAAAAAATTCACTATGAAGGAAATGTTCTACAACTAAGTGATACATACCAATGGATTTCATTTTTCACCGAGACTCAAATTTGAAAATAAATTTTCATTTGCAATTTTTATGCAAAATTAAAAAAAAATTATTATTTTTGATTTTTATATTATATGTCTTAGATAACAGTTATTGAAGACTTTCGTTTATAAAAGTCAATAAGACTCAAAGAACAACCTAAAGTAATAGTCCGAATGTAGTAATTTATGAGGCCGATAAGAGTCTCAAAAAGAGTCTGAAATGATTCTTATAGGAGGCCAAAAATTGTTTTAAAAGAGTCCCAACTGAGCCGTATATGAGGCCAATAAGAGTCCAATATGACTCATATTGAGGCTCATTTGATGTATGAATTTAAGCTCATATATTTGTCGACCTTCGGAGGAAGGAAAACACCCTCATATCGGACTCTTAAATGAGCTCATTATGAGCGTAATGGCTCTGAAATAGGACTCTTTAAAGACTCATTTATGACTCCAAATGTTTGCTGGGTCCTATCCCGTTAACTTGCATACATACATATAACCTACTTACTTGGAGCCGACCGACGGCAACGGAACATTTTTTTATACCAACAAAGACAAGGATTTTAAGAAAACGTACCGGAAAAAGTCTCCAGATCTTGTTGCTTTCCCAAACATTTTTCTAGTAGAGGCTCTAGAGCGTAACTAATCCATAAACTTTTTCCAAAACGTTTGACAGATTTACGAAGAGAGGCATTATTTCATCAGTAATTGGTATTATCGCCACGCCAAATAACTAAGCATGTGTGTTTTCCACAGCTGATAGCAGATGCTTTCTTAAACGAAAACTATTAGATTAGTAAATGATATAAGCATCTGAACGTAGCTTAAAGAGTAGCTAAGATGGCAGTGGCAGCGATGGGGTGGAATTAGTATATCAAAAAACCAAGTCAATGCTAGTCAGTGGGCGAAAGGTAATGGAGCAGGGGTTAGAGAATGTGTAGTAGTCTCGAAATCGTTAGTTGGCAAAGTGACTTATAGTGAATGGTGCAAAGCTTGTGCTGCTTATGTTGAACCGCCCGAAAATAGGTACTGACCACAGAGCCTGGAGCGTAATTCCACCTCTGGAAATTATTGATAATAACTCTGCCTGGGTTAGGCTCTGCAAAAAGTTTCTGAATCAAACAAGGTTGTTTAGGTCTCGGATTAGTTATTACGGATTTTCAAACGATTGCAGGAACTTTGGCGTTTTTCGGGAATTGAAGTACATATCTCCACATTTTTAAGAGCAAAATAGCCAATAGACATAAGTTTCATAATGCGATTTTATAAGAAAGGTCTTTAAGTTGGGGGTATTTGAAGGCAAGTTCCATTTCCACCGAACTTTACTGCGTGGCTACTAAATTTTCCGGTTATTCGAACCAAATTTCTTGAAATGCAGCCTGAGTAAATGTAGGTTTTAAGTTGTAAGTTACGTTTAAAGTCGACAGCATCCTACACAATTCAGACAGAGATTCGATTCACTTAGTTGAGTCTATGAGCGCAGGACTGTCAGTCTATTTACGTCTGTATCTGTAATTTTGTATATTTTTCGTCGGTTGCAAACGACTTTTTTTTTTGCTTCCCACTTTTCGACACTACAGTTTAACAAATAGTCTGATTCATTCTTGATCTCGTAGTAGTATTTATTAGCACCACGGTGGATACGAGTACACATAAATCTGTACATATAAATATGCATTTTTAAGTGGCTTGCCGTTCTTTTGATCCTACAACCATTGAGGTAAACACTTATGCCCGAGAGTCAGCCACTCAATGCGCTTTCTCTTTCTCCTACTCCGCCCCCCACTCTTCCTCTCCATTCCTCTGCCTATAAGCATGCACGTTAATGCTTGCGCTAACCAAGTTAAGTAGAAAGTTCACACATGCATGGATATGTATGTTCATTACCACCACCACCATCCGCACTAACGTCACACAATGAGACTACAGCGGCCAAAAGTAGTACAAACAGATTAGTGAATTTTGAAATTCTTTATTATCCTCCAAGTTGCGAAATTTTGGCTTAAACGAGCAGGGCACACCGACTTTCATCAAAAAAGATTTTTTTTTTTAATTTGCGCCAGCTTTTCTGGAGCTACTGGGCGATAATGTAAACCGATTTTGACGATCTTTTAGATTTTTGTTTTTCTCATTAAAGTAATTATATGCTCTGAATTTCATCAAAATCGGATGACATTTACTATTTCCGCCCACAAGAGCTGTGGGCGTGGTAGCGCATTGAATTTTACCATTTTCCACATTTCTTCATTCCTAAGTGCCGAATAGTGCATATACGAAATTTCAGCGAATTTCTACTACGGTTACTACTTTTGACCGCAGCTTATATGGGCACGTCCCACTGTGCATCACCATCTCACCTACGCGCATTCATATTCACATCAGGCGCGTCACATCAATCAGTGCGCGCTTGGTTGAGTGGCTTAAGAAGCAACCATAGTGGTTGACGCCACAAAGCCTTAGAATTGAAAAGGAAATGAAAAGTAAAAGTAAAAATGAAAATGAAAAAAATATAGAGGTAAATGTGTTTGTGAATCCACTTGTGTGCCAAAATGCTTGTGAAAGGCGACAGTCGAAAGGCGAGGCAGTCGACGGTATGGGCTTGTTGGAAAAAATTTATAAGAAAGAAAAATCGTTGCCGCACGTTTTTCGAGCGCTTACTCAACTGCTTAATGTAGGCTTTTTTCTGCTAAATCAGCAGGTGGCGGCTGTAGCCCACAGCTTGCTTTCAAATTTCCCTCTTTCTTTTTTTTGTTGCGTCAATCTTTGCATTAAGGTGTTAAATTGTGTCATTAATTTACTTGTGTGCATATTTTTAGGCGCATAAAGCTTTAGTGCCAAAAGGTTAAATGGTGTGTAGATGTCGCAATGAGAGATGAGACTTGGAAATTAAAGCGACCCAATGCAACATTAATTGCTTGGATGGAAAATGGTGGAGGCAAGTATGATGAGGCGGGGCGGGCTTGGAAGAAAGTATTGAATACATAAGAAATGGTAGCTATTATGAGATTATTGTATGAGCGCGTGAGAAGATGTAATATTACTTATGCACATGCTTGCCATAGTTTTAGGCGTGTCGGAGTGTGTACTTCAACTTTCAAATTTCTTCTTATATTTTCTTGCTGCGTAAATTAAAAGCTAATGTCTTGCAAAGAGGCAGTATGTTATGTCACTAAGTAATTGTAATAAATTTTGCTCATAATTACTTGTATGCTGTGTGATGCATTTCGGCGCTCGAATGGGTGAATTTAATAATGTCAAATTAAATGATGTTAAAAATATTTACAAGTCAGAACCGCGTAGCAAAATTTACGGCAAAGTGCGTGAAATAAATTTTTATTTGGTATCACGAATTGTCTTAAAATGCCGCCATAATTTACTGCCTACTTTTAGGTGTACACTAAACAAGATTTATGAACAACAAAACCTTAAAAAAGCTCTAACAATGGCCGAGTGAGCAAAGTACAGGTGTGGCATTCGGAGACCCGGTTTCGGATCTTCGGGCAGCGAAATATTTTAACTTTTTTTTTTTAATTCGCATACTTTTGTAAGAAAATATATGTTTTTTAGTATTGTTAAATTTTTTTCTTAATTTGTTTTTTTTTCAATTTTTAGATGTTATTGTTTTTAAGGGAAGAATAGTTTTTAAATTTCATTTAATTTTTGGAAAATTGTTTTATTTTTTCTTTTTCACAGTTTATTTTTTAGATTTTATTGTTAAAAAAAAAAAATTTAATTGCATTTAATTCTTTGAAAGGTACTATTTGATGTAGTTTTTCTTTTGTTAATTTAATTTTTTTTAGTATATAGATTTATTAAATAAATTTTTTGAGTTGTATATATATTTTATCTTGTTTTATTTTTAACTTCAGATATATTCATAAATTCATAGGAATACAACGAACATATATTTCGTATTCTGCTCTTCACAGACTGCTCTTCAGAAACCAAAGGTCCCAGAAATTAAAAAAAAAAATGTTTTCGAGGTTGGGACTCAATGTGCATATATTTCGCTCATATAAACCTAGTTTGTTCTCACGCCGATGACTTCTTAATTTGCTGTGCTTCTTCTTAGGACCCCTGAACTTTACCATCGCTAGTGAGCTCTTTACGACTTTTTCCTGGAACCAAAGTTATCATCCCCAGGCCTTCTGGAGTTTCCGAACCATTTTTGTAACAATTGAATGTTCGTGCCTGAAGATTTTTCTCTCATCCAGCTCTTACTTCAGAGTCACGTTCATAAGTAATTTTTAAACAGCCCAGCTCATGAATTTAAAAGTCATACATTTTTTTAATAGCAAACTTTACTAACCGAAAACCAAATAAAACCCTTACACCCAATAGATGCCATCAGGCGCTCTAGAAAGAAAAATCTAGAATAAAGTTGAAAAATGATTCGAGGGTTTCGGACCTGTAAATCTATCTTATTTATATCTCAATGGCATGCATGAATGCTACTTTCGTCAGCTTAAGCCTAAGTATACAGATCTACTTACAACGCAGTCGGGTACACAATACTCTATATTATATACATATGTGTACATTAGGGTGCTTCTTAAAATGACAACATCGTAATTTTATACGGGACACCCCTTCTTTTGGTTCTACGTATAAATTAAAACGAAGAAAATTTCAAAATTCTTTAATAATTAATAAATTTAAACTTCACCTAATTTTACATATTTTTTATCAATAAAAAATTAAAAGAAAGCTTTTTCAGCTCAGAAAGTCTATATTAATACTCTGGTACCGACCTAAAAAATTTTAAAATTTTCGTGGAAGGGCTGTCACATAAAAAATTTTGATTTTGACATTTTAAGAAGTACCCTAATAAAAATATATAGTATAAAAAGTATAGAATCGAAAAAACAAAATTTTCCTGAATAGTCTTCTGAACTATCACTGCTGAAACCTGGCCCCAAGGTAGAAACAGTGCAACAATGTTAAGTTTTTCCCCAGCCTTATGATTGAGAACTTTCGAACTTAATATATTTAATGGTTAAAAATGAGGTTTACGCATTATGCTACTTTTATTTGTAGAAGTCTGCACTGTAAGCAGGAAATCTAATTAAGGTACATATATACGTACGTATTTAATAAAGACTATTCATTTGTAATTAAGGCAGCACTTCTCAAAACTGCTTAGAGTTCGATTTTTACTTATTCTGAGAGCTTATCTCAAAAGAACGGATTTGAAATTCTTCTGCAATAATTTCTTAACACTCATACGCAGTGTTGCCGTTGAGAATTTTCAGAAAGTCGCAAAAAAGGGGTAATTGACGAAAAAAAGGGTCACCATATTGGGCCGTATGAATAAAAACTGAGCAATTGCTTTTAAAATTTCATACCTGTTACTTATCTTTTATTTGAAAAAATCGAGTAAAAGGTCTGAAATTTTAAGAAAAAGCAATTGCTTATTTTCAACCGACTTCCAAAAAAGGAGGAGGTTATCAGTTTGTCGGAATATTTATTTTTTTTTTATTGCATCGGAAAGGTAGCGTCTCAGAGGTAGTCTCATATCTGGTTAAGATCTGATCAGCGGATCATGAAATATATATACATATTTTTTTTTTTATATGAGAATTGAAGTCGGTTTTTTTTTTGCTAAAAATTACTCGTTATTCATACCTCCTCATAAAAGTTTTTAGTAGTGCATTTTTTTCTACTTACAAGAGGAAATATTTTTAATAGCATGGGTCTAACACAAAATCTCTGAAAAGGGGCAAAAAATCAAAATTTTCAAAAAGTATTGGCGCCTAAAAAGGGTAAAATTACCCCTTTAGTTGCACAACGGCAACACTGCTCATACGCACTTACTTTCTATAATAAGACTACATTGATTGCTACTTAATCTTAAAAACTATTCCTCTTCTCATGTTTGTTTTTTTTTTTGAATTTCACTTTAATTAAACTTTCAGAGAATTCTACACAGATTTGTTTTCATTTATCTCTACCATGCCATTCATATCTTGTTCACCAAAACTTTTTCAGCAACACTCTTGCCTTACTTTTATGCCGCACGATAAACCGTTATTTAAAACTTCTAAATGCAATCCTTCAACATGAAAATAAATATTTCAACAAATCGATTGTGATTTATTTTTTTAATTGAACTTTTTTCTCTGAAATAGCTTAAAAAGCTTTAAAAAGTCTTTTCCTTTTGAAAAGGAAATACATATGTCTGTATGTATATGTAGAAAATTTGAGGCAATTATGTAAATAAATTATTTCAAGCAATTTGAATACTTTCTTTGGCTAAATCAAGCGTAAATATTTACGTACATTGTACATATATTGGTTGAGTTTATTGCTTGAATAAAATGCCAAAATGCAGCTATGGACATATGTGCATACTTAAGTACATACTTACATACGTATATGCATATATATGCGATCTTGATGGCCCTGATATGCTCAAGGCTATGATACTTACTAAAGAATTTTTCTTCAATTTCTGATTCAATAAAATTTTTTCTACATATGTATATAGTGGCCATATACAAATAAACTATGTACTTATTTATTTATGGGTATGTATAAAATATATATGGGTATATATAAAATATGTAAGAAAAGGAGAAAATATGAAATATTGCATTTCTGAGTGAATCCTATTCTTCTTTTATTCTTTTAATCCCAAAGTCATAATTTATGCACATCGTAGAGGAAGTTCATATACCTCAAGCGTCTAAAAAGACAATTTTACCGGCTCAACTAGAATAAATAGATATAATACACACTGGCGGCTGACAAGTTTTCTGAAAGTAACCAAAATTTTTTTTAGGCTACCCAGCGAGAGTTAAATAGGAAACGAATTTTTAATTAATTTTCGGCATTGCAGATAATTTATGTAAAATCAAAAATAAGATAAGGTAAAATAGTATAACGAAACGATATAAGTTGAAGTAAATTTAAATTAAATTAATTTAAGCGAAATTTTATATTATCTGGAATGAAAGAGGTGAAACGAGATGACATGAAAAAACTAAAATTATACGAAATGAAAAGAAGTGAAATAAAATG
Organism: Rhagoletis zephyria; assembly: GCF_001687245.7. Lineage (NCBI taxonomy): Eukaryota > Metazoa > Arthropoda > Insecta > Diptera > Tephritidae > Rhagoletis > Rhagoletis zephyria. The sequence goes on from NW_016160386.1 coordinate 58,754, forward strand.
AAAGGGAAAAAGATTATTAATTTGCGGGCAAAGTGTTGTCAAAAGTCTGACAAAGGGCGTTTTTAGAGGTTCCACTTTCCGATAACGATTAGAAGCTTACAAATTTTTTCAGATTTTGCGGCGTTCTCAATTTGGCATTTCATTTGACTTTTACGGTGGAACGACCGTTTACACAAGGCAATTGTTGCTTTCAACTAAAAGCTGCCGGATTACGGTTCAGAAATTCACTGTTAGGTGCAAAACTCCACAACAAGCTTTTCATTCCTTATGGGTTTTGGCACTCCAGCCGTAATATACAGCTAATAGCTGATTAGAGCGCTTAAAGCCGGAGGCGTTTGTTGTGCAGTTCTACTCGTATTTCTTTGAAATGTAGTGTGCAATTTTGGCTTCAATCCTATTCTATTCCCTAACTATGGATCCAAGCGCACCACATTTGTGTCCTGTTAATTCATTACTTTTTCGTGGCGGCATATATTTGTAAATTAACTTCCCTTTTTAAGTGCTTATGTATTGGTAAAAAGAGCTTGAGCTTCTGAGCTTGATTTAGAGGGCAATTCTAGCAACTGTCTTTCAACTCACCACAGTCTTTCGAAAGGAAAAATTCTGGCAACTCTCCTCTTTTGTGTCTTTCGAAAGACAAATTGAGAGATCTGCTAACGCGGAGGCCTTAGGTTTATGCTGTTCACCCTTTAATTAAATTAAATTTAAAAAATATATACATTTTTCTTTTAAAAACAGTAAAAACTAATAAATAAAAAAGTAAAATGAAATTGAATCAAAAATAAATTAAAGTGTTTTTAAAAATTAAATAAAACAAAACAAAATATTTTTTTTATTTTCAAAACAATATAATCTAAGAATTAAATTAAAAAAAAACAAGTAAGAGCAGCGCTGTCTTCGGCTATGCCGAAGGCTTCATACCTCTCATGAACATCTGCAAATTTTAGTTTGACAGATTACTGATTTCGAATACATCTGCATACACCGATAGAGGAGTTACATACTTATATAAAAAATCGCATCTAAACAATCAGAGGTATGGAAGATATTATACTTTATATGGCACCAATCTAAGTGATTTTCAATGCTATGTGATCGGTATGTAAACCGGTAACACAATTTATTGGGTTTAGTTTCCTACATAAAGGAGATATATCGCAAAAACTGGTATCTGAACAATCAGTGCTATAGGAGATAAAGCTTATACAGCATAGATTTTGACGATTTTCTCAGTAGACTTTGTATTATTATTTATAAAATATCTTACGAAATTTATCGGTTTTAGCTGTTCAAATAAAGAAGTTTTACAGTAAAATCCCATATCTGAACAATCAGATGTATGGAAGATATATGTTGTAGTCATCCGATCCTTGTTATTTTCACTGTAAGTATTCTGTTAATAATGAGTGAAAATGGTGCGAAATTTCATGTTCCTAGCTGCATAAATGGAGGAGTTATGATAAAAGACCTCATATCTGAACAATCAGTTGTATGGGGGCTGCAGGTTATAGTGACCCGATCTTTGTTATTTTCGCTGTAAGTCTTCTGTTGATAATGAGTGAAAACAGCGCGAAATTTCATGGTCCTAGCTACATAAATGGATGAATTATAACGAAAAATCTCATATCTGAACAATCAGTTGTATGGGAGCTATATGTTATAGTGGTCCGATTCTTCCGGTTCCGACAAATGATTAATACATTATAAAAATACACCCACCTACCAAATTTGATCCGGATATCTCGAAAACTGAGAGACTAGATTGCATACAAACAGACAGACAGACGGACAGACGGACATGGATAAATCAACTCAGCTCGACGTTCTGATCATATAAGTATACATTTTAATGGGTCTATCTCTTTTTGTTCTTGTGCTTACAAACATCGGACCAAAGTTATAATACCATTTCATGCTCATGAAATGTATAAAAATATCATACAAGAAGGAAGGATTACTTAAAAGTTATATAGAGTTTTGAAAAAAATATTTTTAATTTTAAAATAAAATCTAAAAATTAAAAGAAAATCAAATGAGAAAATACAAAAAATTAATTGAGATACTAAAAATTAATTGAAATAAAACATTTCGCATAAATAATTCATTTTTTGTTTAAATTCATAAAAAGGAATTAAAAAAAAAAATAAATTAATACAAGAAGTCAAATTAAATTCAAAGAGAAGAAAAATGAACAAAATTCTGAAAAATTAAATGAAATAAAAAAATGTTTTTTAAACACTAAATCTTAAAATTAAAAGAAAATCAAACTGACAAAAATATAAAAAAATTTATTAAAATAAATCCCTAAAAACTATGCAAAAAAACAAATATATTTCGCATTTGAAATTATAATAAAAGGAAATTAACAAAAGAAAAACGAATATAATAAAAAAAAGAAGTAAATGAAATAAAATTCTAAAAATTAAATGAAATTTAAAATTTTTTTGGAACAATAAAATGTAAAAACTAGAGGAAAATTAAGCTAAAAAAACGAGAAAACTAATTAAAAGAAAGAGAAAATTAAGTTCCTAAAAATTAAATGAAATAGAAGAAATGTATTTTTCCTTTTAAGATAATAAAATATAACAATCGAAAGAAAATTAAATAAAAAATAAATAATGTAAACTTAAAAATAATAATGGAAATAAAAAAATATAAAATTTCGCCGCCCGAGGAATCGAACTCGGATATTTCGGATGGCACGCCTGTGTTTTGCTCACTCGGTCCTGCGACTGTTGGAAGGACGTAAGCTAAATGCTGTACAAGTGCTTTCTCTCAAAATAAATTTTCACCACGAGTGGTTAATGAGGGCGCTTTTTTTCTAAGGCTTTTGTGCTAGAATAATAAAGGTCTTACGAACTATCTTGCCATCTGTCTTTCATTTGTCTTCCAAAAGACTTTTTACTATCTTATCCCGAAATGCCCTGTAAGTCGAATGCGGCCTTTAGCTATCATTTGGTGACTCGATGTTTACTGTGTCGTCGTTGGCTGAATTTCAGAAGTGTGAACCGCGAATTAAGGTCTGCGCTCCCATCACATCCCCCATCACGTTTTCCTTCGGGGAACCCCCAGTTTTATCGCTCAAAAGCTGTTGAGCGGGTTTCCAACACCTAGACTTGTTAGAAATACCATATATTTGGTTAGGCTGATTTACCAGGTCTTAAGCCCGAGTATAACGAGCCAATATTTAGCACCCTCATTTTATACATAGTTGGAGCAAAACGTGATTTTCCTGGCCGCTGTTGGACCTGTCCTCCGGTGCCTAATATGTATACAAAGGCGTCGATGTGCTGCAGTTGAGATCGGTGGACTTTTACGTTTAATAAATAAAACCACCTGCTGCTTTTCGTATTTGTCGGGGAGTAATAAAATTTTTTTTCTGTTCCTATTCACTTCTATTGGTATACCATCTCGTCTCCGTAAGTTTCAATGTTTTTTACCCAGATTGCGACTAGGTAAAGTTCTTCCATTATAGCTAGCTGCTTTTCCGCTGCCTGGTGTTCAAGTTTTAATTATGCACAGTTTCAGCTTCTTGTGTGAGTCTATGCTTTGCTTCCAAGACCTCTACCTTCTGACTTTTCATCCACTTTCAAAACCAAAATAAAACGAAGACAATTTTTTTTCATTGAAACTTTACAACTTTCATTTGTCTAATAGTATGCCATATTTCTACGACGGTATCTAAAACAAAATACATTTTAATAATGAAGTGAAGTATACATATATGCATAGCATAGTATAGTCCATTAATGCATACTCATACACAGTGCTTTAAAGAAAAACTCCTGAAAGTAGACAGTAAAAAGCACGTCCTTCTTAAATTATTCAGTATATAATTCATGTGACAAAAGCGACACGTTGGAGAAGAGTCAACATGTAGGCGCATTAATTAATAACAAAAGTATAGCATACACAACAATAACGGATACAGAGGCACACATATTCGAATATATGTACATACATACTCTATTGTCTAAAAACTTCGCCCTATGTTTCGCATACTTTTAGGCTGTAGGAACGAGGCATTTTGTTAAGTGCTTCACATATTTACAGTAAACATACAATTTTTATAAATACACACATATGTATGTTGTATGTATGTATCAGGATAAATATGCTACATTCGTGCTACCATCAAAATCATTGCCGCATAGTCATTGCTACGCAGCATGTCTGGTAAGGTGAGCTTAACAATGGCGCATCGAAACATCGATAGGAAACGGAAACGGAAACAGAAATGTTGTCTTTCTTCTTTATTCTTTACGCTTTCTTAACGCTCTACGCCATACTTTTGTTGCTGTAGCACATTGCACGTGCTTGTCATATGTAATTTTTCACATACGCGCACATACCCAGTATACTATATGGGGCATTCCATACCAAAATGGACGGGGTTCACACTTCATGTGTTTGATTTGTTTAAAATTTTTTAGGTTGTTGAATAAACATAAATAATAAATAAATATGAAATTTAAGCTTGATTAACACATTTTTTTTTTTAATTTTACAGCACAAAAACAAAGACAAATCGATTTAATAATTTTCCAACTATCTGGAGAACGGGGCGAGAAAAAAATTAAAAAAAAAATCACACATACACACATCAAAATTCTCTATGAAAAGAAATGTTTAAACAATTTATTTTCTTGAAAAATTTTTCACATACAAATTTTTTGATAAAAAGAGTTAGTTTTTGAAAATATGCCATCTCAAAAAAAATTGAAAAAAATCATAAGTGTAGCTCTGAGTTTTGCGCAATATTTAAGTATATTATTATGGGGTGCACTCTATAATAATTATTGATAATTAAATTATAATTTGAGTTATGAATTTTTTTTACACCGATGTTGAGTAAAATGAGTACATACATTAAAAATTTACAAATTTTTTAAACGCAATTTTTTCAAAAGCATAAAACTTGCACTTTATTATTCTAAAATTTAATGGGCTACAAAACTACCCTCACAAAAAAATAAAAATGTAAATTTGTAATGCACTCATTTTACTCAACTTCGGTGCAAAAAAAATTTATAACTCAAATTATTGTAGAGTGCACCCCGTAATACTATACTTAAATATTGCGCAATACTTAGAGCTACCATTATGATTTTTTTTTTTGAGATGGCATGTTTTCAAAAATAATTTTCTTTTAACAACAAGTTTGTATGTGAAAAATTTTTCAATAAACAAAATATTTTAAATATTTCTTTTCATGGGGAATTTTGATGTGTGGTTTTTTTCAAATTTCTTTCCTCGCTTCATTTTCGAGATATTTGGAAAATTATTAAATCGATTTGTTTTTGTGCTGTAAAGTTTTTAAAAATGTATTAATCAAGGTCAAATTTTATATTTATTTATTATTTATGTTTGTCCATCTACCCTAAAAAATTTTAAACTAATCAAGCACATGTAGTGTGAACCCCATCCATTTTGGTATGGAACGCCCCATATACATTTGTACATGGATAAAAATCACGGCTAGGTGTGTTTAACATACAATAAACTTTCTTGCGCTTGACATGTGCATTAAATTAAAAAGACAGCTCACCATGCATAGTAAATTCATAAAATTGGATTTTTAAGAGTTTTTAGCGAGTCAAGCGCGACAGCAAATTATGGAAAATTACCCTGATTTCCAAAGAAGGGTAGTAACCTTCTTTCGACGTACGCATGCAATCGATTACTCAGAGAAGAAAAATATACGTTCCGAAGTAAAGAGAGTGCGATGAAAATAAACAAACATTATGCTAGTTGAATGCTGGAATTTCATAAGAAGAATGGTTTTATGAGAAATAGAATACCCAATTTCGTAAAAAAAAAAAATGTTTTATGTCGAAGATACAGAAACTGACATTGTATCACCTAATTAGATGCCTAAAGAAAATTAAAAACTTACACTAATTTTCGAAAAAAAATTAAAAAAATGTTAACCTAGCATTTGCGACATGTCCCTAAGGAACCGTTCTAGAGATAGACAAAAAACGTGACTTTCACATAGCTATACATACAAAGTAATGGTGTCTAGAAATTTTTATCGAAATTGAGTTCAGCTCAAAAAAAACTTCCAAACAACAGCACTCGGTGTCTGTCTTAATGTAAAAATGCACCAATCGCTCAAACTAAAGATTTGAAATCACATTTACATGTCGTGGCTGTAGCTAAGTGCGCAGAGATGCTTGCTACTATTTTATAGCTTTCGGAAGCGTCCTAGTTCAAATGCCTTTACATAACACACAATTTTTGATTTTATTTTTTTCGGGTTTTCTAAGTTACGAAAATGCATCTGCGAAGTGCTTATTTATTTATTTTTCTGTGTATTTTCTAATGTATTCTATATCCTCTTCATACAATGGGACATCTTACGGTGAGTCGTTTGTTTACCGGTCATTTTCCAATGACATGCCAATGTTAAAATTGACAGTTGAAACCATTGGGAGGGGAAATTTGATTTACTAGTACTGGTAACAAAAGGTTCTATCCAGGGCTAACTTGGGGTGAGTCTGAATTGCTGAAGGGTATATACACCAACGTACATACACAAAACCAGCGCATCATATGTGCGCACAGCCAGCAGTGTACCAACAGCGTGCCTGAATCACTTACCAACGACTTCGTTCGCCAAACTAACTCGGGACAACGCACACGAACGAATTCTCAACCAGTGATGGGCATACCTAAATACTTTTGTACTTAAAGTACCCACTAAATACACAAATACTTACTATTTTGAGATGACTAAATACCCAAGTACTATTTACTTAGGTATTTAGG
>NW_016160387.1:0-6138 GCF_001687245.7 Rhagoletis zephyria
GTGGAGGAAGACGAAAGACTTCTATGTTTGCTTAAAGAGTGGGATTTGGGGAAAATTTATCTTATACTAAGAAGTAAGTATGTGCATAATATTGAATTAACCTTTAACTGTGGGCAAGGGGTCTCACAGACGTTTCGAGATTTTAAATTTCTGAGAATTGCGCTATTCGCTCCCAGCACGCTGTCCAGCATCTTGCTAGCTTCAAATTTAGTTGCCAAACGACCGTCGCTGAAGGAAGTTTCGTCGTTCGGTGTATATTAGGTAAGTTTTGTCTATTCAAAGTTCTGAAGGAGTCTATGAGACCCCATGTCCACGTTTGTCATACGAGTAACATTTACATAGAATTTAAATTTGTTTTAGATTATTTCATTTATAATGGAAGAAGACAGTGTACCAAGTTCATCTGGCGTAAAAACAATGTCGAAGAAAAAGAATGATCCACCGCCAAGAAAAACATTGCGAGTAGGCGATCCACTTTTCGAGGAAACCATAAACCAAATGTTATTGGAATCGGATTTATCAAGCGGTGAGGAAGAAGACATGCTATATGTAGAGGAAGGTGAGTTGAATCGGCGCCATGAGAGCGATGAAGAGAGCGACGCGTATGAAAGGAGGCACGAAGTGATTGAGCATGAAAGCTCGAGCAGCTGTTCTGATAATGTGCCACTTTCGGAGCTAACGGCAACAAATTATTATTACGGTAAAAACCGATACAAGTGGGCTAAAAAGCCACCGTCCAGTCGGGTGCGAACACCCCAACACAACATAGTGTCGTGTTCATCTTCTGTAAGAGCGATTGTCGAGGATAGTAATGACCCTTACAGTGTGTGGAATAAGCTGTTCGATGAAGAAATGCGGCAACAAATTTTAAAGTGGTATAATGTCAAAATATCGGAGTTCAGAAATAAGTGTAGCCGCGGCAGCAGGCCCGAATTGAAAGACCTAGATTCAATCGAGCTGAACGCTTTTTTGGGTCTAGTATTCTACTCGGCTTTCTTGAAGTCTAATAATGAATATACGGCTTCCCTACTTGCAACGGATGGCACACGGGTTGCGACATATTCCGATGCTGTATGTCACAAACCAGATTTCTTGTTCTTCAATTATGCCTACGCTGGATTATCGACAGCTGATCGTGTAGAAAGACAAAAAAGTGATAAAGTGGCAGCTGTGTCGTATATTTTTGACAAATTTGTTTCCAACTCTCAAAAACTTTATGAATTGGATGAGTGTGTCACTGCAGATGAGATGCTGGTGAAGTTTCGTGCGCTAAGTCATTTCAAAACCAAAAAAGACTGGCAAATATGGATTGATCATTCAAGCCTTATGTGACGCTAAGACCTTATACTTCTACAATGGCTACATATATGTCGGGAAAGAATCTGACGGTACTGGATTCACAACAGAAGAAAAGATTCCTACTCAATGTGTCTTACGTTTAACCCTCCGATGAGTGACAGTGCCGATGACGTTAGATTCGTGAGAAGGTCCTTAGGGACCTACAAAGAGTTGCCCGATGTTTCGACTGTACATGTGCAATTTCTTTGGTATTTATGTTGTCTTTTGATTAAATTAACGTCCTGCATATATATTAGGAATGAAATAATTTTAAGAACAAGTGAAAAAAAATCAAAACATGAAGACACGTAACTTCTTATTTCTTCTAAAATTGTACAAGGTCCCTAGGGACCTTGTCACTAATCCCCGTACTATATATGTTGAAATCTCAATAACACTCGAACGTGATCCCGTATCCCTTCGAAACTTATTTTAAACGATTCAGCTTAATTTATTCTTGGAATACATGTATAAATTCTTTTCAAAAATGCATTGAACAAAAAGATATAGGCACATGAAATACGAAAAGGTCCCTAGGGACCTTCTCACAAATCGAAGGGTTAACGAAGCCGATCCAGGGAAGCAACCGCAATGTCACTGCAGATAACTGTCTTCTGTCTGCAGATAACTGTCTTCTGTAGTATTGGTTGCTGAACTTACCAAGAGGAAGCTTACTTACGTAGGAACAGTAAAAAAGAACAAACAATTAATTTTAATTACATCATTATGTTGTTATTTTTAAATTATTTTTGACTTTTTTTAATTACACGATTAATATAATTATTTGTTAATTTCTATTATCAACCAACAAGCCGAACTATAGACAAAAATTAAGAATATTTAATAACTGCTTGAATTATTTATTTATTTTATTCTTATCCAAATCTCTAATTTTAAACATTAATTATTACATATATAGATTTTTAAAAACGAATATACTGAAATGTGCAAAGTTAATGAATTTAATTTGTTTTAATGAACACTTCTATTTCTATTTTAGTTCACTCAAAAATTAACTAAAGTATTCATTTTATTTTTAACTAAATTTTTTTCTTTTGCATATTCAATATTATTAAAAAAGATCCACTCAGAAAAATATTAGCAGTAATATCAACAGTCCTCTACTGTTAATATCAAAAATCGTTGAATTAACTGAAATCTGTTCATATAAACAGATTTATGGATTGCATTAACGATACAACCATTTACTTTAACAAGAAACCTATTAAAATTATCTCTTAATTCAACAAACAGACCTGTTCTGTTAACTATTACCAGAAATTACAGTTCATATAATCGGCACTTTATTAATTTGAACCATAATATTTTGTTTTTTAACCTTTAGAATGTATATGTTAGTTCAACAGATCAATACTGTTGATTATTAACAGAAATTACAGTTGTTTTGCCAACTAGCACTGTTATATAAACTGTCCCTATGTTAATTTCGTTTGCTGTTAGTTCAACAGATCGAATGTGATAATTTTTAACAGAAATGGCGTTGACATGCCAATTGGTCCAGTTAAATCAATAGAAATTTTCTTAAATTGTCTTAAACAACAGCATTAAATCCCGTTAGGTGATGCTTTGTATACGTGCGTGTGTTTGGCAACTGAGACGCAGTCATTCGTATTTATATTTGCAAAGAATTGTGTTAATAAGTGTGTGCGGACCCGCGAGTAATTATATTTATAACTTTCATGAGCATGAAATGGTATTATAACTTTGGTCCGATGTTTGTAGGTACCAGAATAAGAAGAGATAGACCCATTAAAATGTATACTTAAATGATCAGAACGTCGAGCTGAGTCGATTTAGCCATGTCCGTTTGTCTGTCTGTCCGTCTGTTTGTATGCAATCTAGTCTCCCAGTTTTCGAGATATCCGGATGAGATTTGGTTGGTGGGTGTATTTTTATAATGTATTAATTATTTGTCGGAACCGAAAGAATCGGACCACTATAACATATAGCTCCCATACAAGTGATTGTTCAGATATGAGATTTTTCGTTATAACTTCTCCATTTATGCAGCTAGGAACATGAAATTTTGCAATACTTCCACCCATTATTAACAGAAAACTTAGAGTGAAAATTACAAAGATCGGGTCACTATAACATATAGCTCCTATACAACTGATTGTTCAGATATAAGATTTTTCGTTACAACTCCTCCATTTAAGTAGCTAGGAACATGAAATTTGGCACTGTTGTCACTCATTATAAAAATAATACTTTCAGTGAAAATGGCGAAGATCGGGTCGCTATAACCTGTAGCCTCCATACAACTGATTGTTCAGATATGAGATTTTTCGCGGTAACTTCTCCATATATGCAGCTAGGAACATGAAAATTCTTGCCGTTTTCACTCATTGTTAACAGAATACTTATAGTGAAAATAACAAAGATCGGGTCACTATAACATATATCTCCCATACAACTGATTGTTCAGTTATGAGAATTTTCGTTATAACTCCTCCATTTATGCAGCTGGGAACATGGCATTATGCAATATTTCCACCCATTATCAAAAACATACTTACAGTGAAAATGGCGAAGATCAGGTCGCTATAACCTATAGCCTCCATACAACTGATTGTTCAGATTCGAGATTCTTTGTTATAACTTCTCCATATATGCAGCTAGAAACATGAAATTTCGCAATATTTACACTAATTACCAACAGAAAGTTAACAGTAAAATTAACAAAGATCGGGTCCCTGTAACCTATTTATATCCTTCATACAACTGATTGTTCAGATATGCCGTTTTACTGTAAAATTACTTTATTTGGACTGCTAACACAGATAAATTTTTAAGCTATTCTAAAAATAATACTACAAAGTCTACTGAGAAAATCGTCAAAATCTACGCTATACCTCTGATTGTTCAGATACCAGTTATTACGATATATCTCCTTTATGTAAGAGTCTAAACCCATTAAATTGTGTTACTGGTTTACATACCGATAACACAGCAGTGAAAATCACTTATATTGGTGCTATATAAGGTATGTCTTCCATACCTCTGATTGTTTAGATATGGTTTTTCATATATGTATTTTCTCTATCTATGTATGTTTATGTATCTCCTCTATCTATATATTTTTTTTAAATGCAGTAATCTATTAAAGTAAAATTTGCAGATACTCATGAAAGGTATGAAGCCTTCGGCATAGCCGAGGACAGCGCTGCTCTTACTCGTCAAATTATTAATTTCGCTTCTAATTTGCAAAGAAATATATATTTTATTGACTTATAAAGTGTGTGCGAGTAAATAAATGTAAATTATTTAATAACATGAACGTCGGAAATAGTGATTTTGATATATTTATATATGAAAGCAAGAAAGTGGAGGAAGACGAAAGACTTCTATGTTTGCTTAAAGAGTGGGATTTGGGGAAAATTTATCTTATACTAAGAAGTAAGTATGTGCATAATATTGAATTAACCTTTAACTGTGGGCAAGGGGTCTCACAGACGTTTCGAGATTTTAAATTTCTGAGAATTGCGCTATTCGCTCCCAGCACGCTGTCCAGCATCTTGCTAGCTTCAAATTTAGTTGCCAAACGACCGTCGCTGAAGGAAGTTTCGTCGTTCGGTGTATATTAGGTAAGTTTTGTCTATTCAAAGTTCTGAAGGAGTCTATGAGACCCCATGTCCACGTTTGTCATACGAGTAACATTTACATAGAATTTAAATTTGTTTTGGATTATTTCATTTATAATGGAAGAAGACAGTGTACCAAGTTCATCTGGCGTAAAAACAATGTCGAAGAAAAAGAATGATCCACCGCCAAGAAAAACATTGCGAGTAGGCGATCCACTTTTCGAGGAAACCATAAACCAAATGTTATTGGAATCGGATTTATCAAGCGGTGAGGAAGAAGACATGCTATATGTAGAGGAAGGTGAGTTGAATCGGCGCCATCTCAGTATATCCAGTAAAAAAACTGTGGTGAAGTCCTTTATGGGGATAAAGTTTCCAGAGGTGAAATTTTAGGTAGCACACAATTTCTTACACGCATGGTTGCTTTTCAGCACTCATGAAAGAAACTTAAGAAATATTTGAAAAAAAAGTTCATATAGTACATTAATTTTGAAAGAAATACCATATAATGTATGTACTCTGGTTAATAATATCAAAAAATGTATTAGAACCACCGTTTAATGTTATATTTGATACAAATTAATATTGCTGCCCCGAACGCTCTGCGCCTTGCCACTGAATAATAGATTTACTTAAAATTACATCCCTGGTCCTTGTTCTTTCTGTATCGCATCGTGGTGAATTCATATTTCTCAGAAATTTGACAACAAAACAAAACAAAGCAAGTATTTTATTTGCTAATTTTTGCGATTTCTATTGTTTAATGTAAATTTGTCTTTTTAGGATATGTCGAGCCAACAAAGAAGGCGCAGTTGGAAAATGTATTAATTAGTAATGAAGTAGCTGGCATATTTGGAAAATTATGCCGATAAACAGGATGGAATTTGGGAAAGTAAGTGCATGGTTGCAGCATATCTATGTACAAAAAGTATTTAATTAAATTGTTTATAGAAATGTTATAAATCGAGTGGCTCATTTACGATGTGCTCCAAACATTTGGCGAATTTTTTTCGCCTTTTCAACGTGCTAAGTAACAAGTTAAGATGACTGCCATCATGGGCCAGTAAGAAACCGCAAGCAAAGGGCAGACAACCTTCCAGGAAGCTGCCTCCTGTCCCCGAGCCGAAGCTGCAGTTCAGCAAGAGCAGGTCAGCAAATTGCTACCCTGATCAAACGTAAACTAAAGCGCTCTGCT
>NW_016160387.1:6163-27114 GCF_001687245.7 Rhagoletis zephyria
ACAAACCTAATGTTACTCGCATATTTTCGAGCCTCTATGTACATTTTCGGGAAAAAGGTTAAAAAGTGTATCCATCTGCTGAAAAGATATTTTCGCAGATTCACAATTTATTTAAAATAAATCTATTAGCCCAATCTCCAATTCCATGTGAATAAATCTCCCCAGTGCTTAAATAATTTTCACCACATTAAATAGCTGCACAACACCCTAATTGCCGAAAAAGCGTTGCTTGCAACACTAGTCCTTTATGGGGACCAAACTTGGCGAAAAAAAAAAAGCTAAGTTTGTTTACTGGATATACTGAGGGCGCCATGAGAGCGATGAAGAGAGCGACGCGTATGAAATGAGGGACGAAGTGATTGAGCATGAAAGCTCGAGCAGCTGTTCTGATAATGTGCCACTTTCGGAGCTAACGGCAACAAATTATTATTACGGTAAAAACCGATACAAGTGGGCTAAAAAGCCACCGTCCAGTCGGGTGCGAACACCCCAACACAACATAGTGTCGTGTTCATCTTCTGTAAGAGTGATTGTCGAGGATAGTAATGACCCTTACAGTGTGTGGAATAAGCTGTTCGATGAAGAAATGCGGCAACAAATTTTAAAGTGGTATAATGTCAAAATATCGGAGTTCAGAAATAAGTGTAGCCGCGGCAGCAGGCCCGAATTGAAAGACCTAGATTCAATCGAGCTGAACGCTTTTTTGGGTCTAGTATTCTACTCGGCTTTCTTGAAGTCTAATAATGAATATACGGCTTCCCTATTTGCAACGGATGGCACACGGGTTGCGACAAACCACAAAATACTGGCAAATATGGATTGATCATTCAAGCCTTATGTGACGCTAAGACCTTATACTTCTACAATGGCTACATATATGCCGGGAAAGGATCTGACGGTACTGGATTCACAACAGAAGAAAAGATTCCTACTCAATGTGTCTTACGTTTAACGAAGCCGATCCAGGGAAGCAACCGCAATGTCACTGCAGATAACTGTCTTCTGTAGTATTGGTTGATGAACTTACCAAGAGGAAGCTTACTTACGTAGGAACAGTAAAAAAGAACAAACGAGAGATACCTAGTGAGTTTCAGCCGCACAAACATCGAGAAGTTGGATCCACTTTGTTCGGCTTTACTGGCCGAAATACATTTTGCTCATATGTCCCAAAACAAAATAAAGCTGTGGTCCTTCTATCTTCTATGCATCACAATAACCACATAGATATTGATTCAAAAAAAAACCTGAAATTATAATGTATTATAATTCCACCGCTTTCACTCATCAGCACCTGGGTTCAAGTCCTGGTCAAAGCAACATCGCAAAAAATATAGAAAAAGGTTTTTTCTTAACAGCGGTCGTCCCTCGGCAGGCAATGGCAAACCTCCGAGTGTATTTCTGCCATGAAAAACAGCTTCTCATAAAAATACAATCGCCGTTCGGAGTCGGTGTAAAACTGTAGGTCCCTCCCCTTTGTGTGACAACATTAAGGCGCACACCACAAATCGGAGGCGAAGCTCGGCCAAACACTAACATATGTGTAAGCGCCAATCTATTATATCATTATTATAATTCCACCAAAGGAGGAGTAGATGAAGTTGACAAGAAGTGTTCAATTTATTCAAGCAGCCGACGTACTAGAACATGGCCTATGGTCATATTCTTTCGAGTTCTCGATTTGAGTGGTATCAACGCATATATCGACTGCTGAGTGGAAGATCGACCTATCTCGGCAGCCAGTTCGAAAACGCCCTACCTCAAAAAACTTTTCAAGAACGCCCTATTTCAGAATTTTATTAAAAAACAACCTATCTCAGAATGCGGTTCAAAAACGCCCTATCTCACTTCAAAATGTATTGAAAATGTGCCGATATAGGGCATTTTTGAATCGGCAGCTGAGATAGGGCGTTTTTGAAACGAATTCTGAAATAGGACGTTCTTGAAAAGTTTTTTGAGGTAGGGCGTTTTCGAACTGGCTGTCGAGATAGGTCGATCTTCCACTCAGCAATCGATATATTGTGTAATCAATGCCACACGCAACAAGGCCAGCGAGGATTTTTACAATTGTAGCATGCAATAAGCCAATATGTCTGCAATGTTCGAAGCCGCTCTGTACGGAATGCCAATAATTTTGGACATATTGACCAGTTGTCAATTTTTTTTCTTTTGGTTTATAAAATGCTTTTTATTATTTTTTTATTTCATTATTATAAGACTTTAAAAAGTGGATTTTTGTTAATTTTACTTTGCGAAGTATCTCATATCGAAAAAGAGAGAAAAAGCTATGTATGTTAATTTTGATAACATTTGTTGGATTTTTACAATAAAAATGAATTACTTCAACACTAAATCTTTTTATTTAGGACCCATTTATTACCCTTATATTCTTTGTTTATCAATTTTAATTGAATTGCTGTCAATTCGCTTCCTCAGATATAGGAGTCTGTGAGACCCCATGTCCAGGCTAGTGCTACAAAAAAAAGTGTCCATACTTAAAGGTTAATACCAATATTGAAGTGAAGTGCAAGGTTTATTTGGAATAGTTATGTACATGTGAATATAACTTTGCGCCCGTATTATATGTACATACATATGTAGTACCATCAATATGCACCCTGTCGGAAATTCAATTACGTTGAAAGCTATTATAAAGTATTTCTTTATCACTCACAAGTAGTTTGAATTCTTCCATTTTTTCTTGTAAGCAATTAACTTTATTTATTAACATGGCGATGTTCTAGAACCAAGTTAATTATCCGACACTGCATATATTTCTACTTTAAAATGCATTAACTTCATAAAAGTAGTTTGTTTCCAACTACTTGTCAATTGATTGGCCCCTATTATGAGTTGCATTCGATTTTCGACTGTGGTCGAAAGTGCTGAGCGAACGAATTCTCATTTGGTATTATGGCGCTCATTCGATGAAGAATAGCGCTATTGTGAATTTCGCTCGTTTAGGTTGTTCACAATAGTATAATTTTCACCGCTGAGAAGCTTTGTTTACAAATCGAGCAAACTAAATAGTGTGCTTATACATATTTATGCAAATTTGTTCTAATTAAAATGAAGTAAAAAAGAAAGCAAGTTTATAAAAACGTGGTAAAATGAGTACAACGAGTTCTGGTTCAACGATTCGTCAGAGGATGAGAGCTTAGTAAACTGGCCAGGAGTAGCAAATGTTTAAGAGAGTTTAAGTTTATTAGTCTTTCGAATATATTTTGATATAAAATATATTTAAGAAATTTGTCTACAGATTCATTAAAAAGTTCCGACCATCTAAAGAGGCGTTTGTGAGCCAAATCTATTTAAAATATTTTAAAACTATCAACAGCGCTACGATTTTGTTCTCAGAGATCGTGCCAACAGAATATTGGCATTTTCTTTCACAAGTAAAACCAGCCTTTCGAGTTTGTGTTTAGTGTTCACGATGTTAGAACTGCATGAAATTAATAAAAATTATTTAAAATTAGTGTCTAGCCGCCAAAATGTAAGAAAACATATACAAAATCGTACATTTTTCACAATTTTCTAACACTTCGCAACACCATCGAAAGCAAAATTCTGTTCGACAGAAAATTCGATACTCAACGAAAATTTCGACACGCTTGTATAGCTCATAATACGAATTTCAGTTTCGATCTTCGATCTTCGATAGCCAGCGAATATCGAAAATCGAATGCAGCTCATAATAAGGCCATTAATTTCTGAGACAACGTAGTTATTTCCGACAGGGCAAGCTTCGTGAAGTTTCGTTCATCTTTTTGTTCATGCTTGCCTTTGCATTCATTGAAAAAATGCTTCGCAAGTTTTGTAACGAATAATACGGGCAAAAAGTTATAATTTTAAGTTTAGACAGACAAATAGTGTACACCTGTTAAATAACTCATATACATATATATGTATACATTTTTAAATATACAGATGCCAGCGTGGGAATAGAAGAATTGCGATATCTCACTGAAAGCGACTTGAACAAAATTTTCCCCTCAGTGGAAGTAGTGGGCACTAAAGCGAAATTGCGTGAAAAAAATCAATTGTGGAAAAAACAGGAGGTAGAAGAGTTATACGATTTTTAAATACTCCCAAATCTAATTGTATAATTTTTTCCCTCAATTTTGAAACTGTAGTTTGGTGAAGGTGACGATGTAGCGACAGCGATCCAAAAAGTCAGTGAGTGGATTAAGCAAAACGAAAGTCTCGCATCCTGTTCTTCGCCCTCAAGTGCAACACCAACTTCACACGATTCATTTGAGGTGAGCAAATGTGTCAGCATGCATTTTAGACTTTTTTATATATAACTTAATTATGTAGTTTGATATTCAAAATATATTGCAACATTATCCTCGGGGAAAAGATTTCCTTGAGTATTATGAAGATTAAAAAAAGGATATGCAAATATTTCCCTGGAGAACATCCAGTAAGTAATCGGGTATCTGTTATATACAGTGGCGGACCAAAGTCTACATACAGAGATCTTTTCACAAAAAATACAAATTTTATATTCTATTCTTTTTTGCAAATTTTTTTTTAATACAGTTCATACTTAAAAAAAGACAGTAAAATTAAACTTCTAAACTTTGTGCAAAAGTCATTAAAATTCAAACAAATTTCATAAAATTTTTCAACTACATATTTAATTCAATTTTCCAGAAAAATTTTGCTTACGCAGTTTTGTAGCCCACTAAATTTTATTATAATAATAATTAAAAATTTTAAAGTTTTTTATGAAATTTATTTATTTAAGTTTAAATTTTTTTTGGAATTTTTATGAGTTTTGCACAAAGTTTACAAGTTTAATTTTATTCGGTTTTGCTTAAGTATGATCTATATTTTTATAACAAATTTGTAAAAAGGGTAGAATAGAAATTTTTTTATTTATTGTGAAAAATTCGTATTTTTTTCGTCAAGTGCAACACCAACTTCACACGATTCATTTGAGGTGAGCAAATGTGTCAGCATGAATTTTAGACTTTTTTATATATAACTTAATTATGTAGTTTCATATTCAAAATATATTGCAACATTATCCTCGGGGAAAAGATTTCCTTGAGTATTATGAAGATTAAAAAAAGGATATGCAAATATTTCCCTGGAGAACATCCAGTAAGTAATCGGGTATCTGTTATATACAGTGGCGGACCAAAGTCTACATACAGAGATCTTTTCACAAAAAATACAAATTTTATATTCTATTCTTTTTTGCAAATTTTTTTTTAATACAGTTCATACTTAAAAAAAGACAGTAAAATTAAACTTCTAAACTTTGTGCAAAAGTCATTAAAATTCAAACAAATTTCATAAAATTTTTCAACTACATATTTAATTCAATTTTCCAGAAAAATTTTGCTTACGCAGCTTTGTAGCTCACTAAATTTTATTATAATAATAATTAAAAAGTTTAAAGTTTTTTATGAAATTTATTTATTTAAGTTTAAATTTTTTTTGAAATTTGTATGAGTTTTGCGCAAAGTTTATAAGTTTAATTTTATTCGGTTTTGCTTAAGTATGATCTATATTTTTATAAAAAATTTGTAAAAAGGGTAGAATAGAAATTTTTTTATTTATTGTGAAAAATTCGTCTTATGTAGACTTATACTTTTATAAAAAATTCCAAAAAAGAATAGAATACAAAACTTTGTACTTATTGTGAAAAATTCATTGTATGTAGATTTTGGTCCGCCACCGTATGTTTAAAAATACGTTTCATCCATTATATAGCTGTTATGCTATTACTAGGGTACACACTATTTTCTAAATTATTCGATTCTCTACCACCTAGTCAACTTATTTTGGTCGTCGTGGAAATTCTAAACGACCGTGTGGTAAATTATATGATCGCTATTTTAATAATCGAAAAGGAAAAAAATTTACCTACGTGTTCAAACACACCAAGAGGCAACGACACGAGTACAAAAACAGACCTTTCCTGAACTGGACGAAATTTTATCCAAAAAAAATTCAAGTTTGGCGGAAATATAATGATAGCCCACTAGAGGAAATTGTGGATAAGTGGAAAACGACACATCTATATAGAAATATTTATCTCATGAATTCATTGGAAAGAGGGGAAACGATATCCGCATTTATAATCGAATGGCCTTTGTACAAACATTGTGTTCTTGGACCACAGCTGGTAAAATTTTTTTGCTTTTGTAAAAACATTTATATTTAATCTTATATTCCGTGTTAATAAATATATAAATAAATATTTTCTTCAAACTTTCACAATATTTCAGATCAATTGTGATTTTGATATACTCTTTCCGAACAAAGGAACAAATTTGCATACAAAGTGGGAAGATTTCGTGCCATTAATATACAGCTATTATAAGAAAAATAAAAGGACAAAGTTTCCCGAGAAATTTTAATTCAATTGGAAAATCAAAACCTCGCTGCAGGTAAATAAATAACTGATACGAGTTTCAAGCTATTTTTATATGGTACATACGTTTATATTTTCAGGTACTAGAAATTGTATTTGGCGTATTCACAACGGTGTCGTAAGTGTCGTATTGTTGTATGTCGCAAACTTTAAACGCCTAAAAAATATATTAAAGAGGTTCGTAAAGCACCATCAAAGTAATATTATGAATTTTTGCGGTGTTAAATAATAGTTGGTTGTCGTTTCAAGTTCTCTAAGCATTTATTTAAGCTTTTAAAGTTTACGACATACAACAATACGACACTTACGACACCTTTGTGAATCCCTCAATTATATCTTTACTGCTGAATGCTGTTATAACACCCGTTGACAGGTACAAGAACAACTCGTCGTTTAAAAGGGTAACTATTCAGGAAGGAGTGGACAGTTTTTTAGTCCATGTAAACTCTGCATCAACTTTGGAGGAAACATTGGCCGAAATAAGGGAACGTTTTTCGACAAAAATAATACTTTGCAACCCATTATAATAGCTACTGGTTCTAGTATTAACTCTTTAGATATTTTTTTTTGTACATATATCTAGACGGAACCAAGCTCAAGTTCTCATCATTTTTGGCAGCTCTGGATTAATGTTTTAAAGTTTTTGATGTACAATATCCTTTATACTGTGAAGGTGTTTGGCTTTTTATCCAAAAGTTTTTTTTTTTTTTTAAATTGACACAAAATACGACGAACATCAGCCTAAAGTTGGTGGATTGAAATCTCATTTGAATTCGTTATTAAATAAAATATATAATGTATTTTTGCTTTGTTTGTGAATACAGAACTGAAACGGTTAAAAAGTTAATATCTCATTTCAATAGTGAACATAAATTGAAAAATTTTGCTGTATATAAATGTGCACAGAAAAACTGTTTGCAGCATTTTTCAAGTAAATGGTCATTTGCAAAACACCTTAATAGGCATGAAAAATATGCTAATGATGATAACTTGAGTTTAAATAATGTAAAGTCGAATTCTGAAAGTTTCAACAACACTGACCGATCATCATATAACTGTACTAAGCCAGAAACTCATATTTGTAAAACGGATAACAATCCAAATGATAAAATTATAGAATCAGCTGTAATATTTTCATGTGAACTATATTCAAAAAACTATTTAAGTAGTAGTATCCAAAAAAATGTTTCGAATATATGTAAAATATTGGTTGCTAATATTAAAGATACACTTAAGAATGAGATTGATATTCCATTAACTAACAAACTACGCGAAGTTTTTAAATTATGCTCTGATCCACTGCAATACGTAAACACTTAATATACATTTTTTAAGTACATCCAGAGCAAAAATTTGTTTCACAGTTTTTCTGAGCATACTATAAACAATGAAATTGTACCACGTATCCGACTTGGAAATCCCACTTTGGCTGAAACTAATTCAAAAGCTTATATTACGCCATTACGCTTTCAATTTAAAAAAATTTTCGAATTAAAATCTCTGTTTCGAGAAACATTGAACAACACACAATTCTTACAAAACCAAACGCAATATTCAAATTTTGTAAATGGATCTATTTTCAAGTCGAAGGAGCAAAAAATTGTTAAAGGAAAGTTGATTATACCATATTTTCTTTACTCTGATGATTTCGAAACAAACAACCCTTTAGGAAGTCATACAACAAAAGATTCTATACGCGGATGTTATTATTCTTTTCCGACAATACCGCAATATTTACTGTCTAGTTTGGAATTTATTTTATTGTCAAATCTTGTTATTTGAAAGATTTGGGAAGTAATTCAGCCTTATATGGTCTCATTCAAGAAATTCGATTTTTGGAAGAAACGGGTTGAGAAATGAGTGCTGATGGAAATAGCTATCATGTTTTTTTTTACATTAGGACTTGTTCTAGGAGATAACTTAGGTATGAAAACAATATTTGGTTTTTGTAAATCATTTCGATCGTACAAATTTTGTCGTCTTTGCAGAAGAGGCAAAATATATAGTTACAGAAAGATGTAATCGAAGCAAATGATTGTATAAGAAATATACAAAATTATTCTGAAGATCTTAAGTTAAACAATTACAGTGTAGCAGGTATAGTAGAAAAACGTATATTTAATGATATTAGCACTTTTCATGTTACTCATAATTTTAGCGTTGATATAATGCATGGCATTTTTGAAGGTATTTGTCGCTATGAAATAACCCCATCCCTATTGTACTTAAAAAAAAAAAAAAAACTTTTCCTTAGACTTTTTAAACACACGCAAACAAAATTGTATGTACGGGGAAACCGAAATAGGAAATTTTTCAGGCCCATTAAAATTACACTGTCGTCTTAAGTCAAATTTAAAAATGTCTGCAAGTGAAACTTGAACTTTCACACATTTTCTGCCACTAATTATAGGGGACAAAGTGCCACGATATGATAAAGTGTGGAAGCTTATCACATTATTAATCAA
This sequence comes from Rhagoletis zephyria, assembly GCF_001687245.7. NCBI lineage: Eukaryota > Metazoa > Arthropoda > Insecta > Diptera > Tephritidae > Rhagoletis > Rhagoletis zephyria. Next base: position 15,014 of record NW_016160387.1, read on the forward strand.
AATCATTGATATTTGCCTATATTCATCTTTCACTGAAAATGACATTGAACTCCTTATAGATACGATATCTCGTCATCGCGAATTGTATTTGAAAGTATTTGGATTACTTAAGCCAAAGCACCATTTCTTGGTCCATTATGGGTCGGCAATAAAGGCTAGTGGGCCTTTGAAATATATATGATGTTTAAGATTTGATGCGAAACATACAGACTTAAAAAAATATACGTCTGTCATAGAGCCGGAAAGCTATCGATGGTTGTGGCCACACCATGTGTTACTCATAACACAGATAAAAAACAAGTGAACGAAGACAATACACGTACAATTGATTTTTTTGCAGTCATGTAACTTAACAATAGAACATTTTACTTTAGCTGACTCAGTGACCTTCAAAGGAAGTGTTTATAAAAAACACTTTTATCTCTCCAGATTATCAGAAATTTTACAGTTATATAAAATCGAAGGACTTCTAATTGACAAACAAAATCAACTGTTTATTGTTTCTACCAAAATTCAGTTGAAAAAATTTTATGAACATTACCAATCTTATGTTGTTGGAATAAATACCAATGAAATGTGTTTTAATTAAATTGAATTTTTTACTAGTCCTGGCAGATGGTTCAGTATATCTACGAAATAAAATGTTGTGACTACTTAAATAATATTTATTTAATTTATTGTTAAACAAAAGTAAAATGAAAATGTAAAATGTGAAATGTGAAATGGTCAAAATGTCACTTAACTTAATCAGCTGACCACAAGTGTATGTTGTTAGCTATAAGGAAATATTTTATATACTTCATCAAATTATATGAAATAAATGATCTAGGAAAACATACTTAAACACGATTTTTATTTATTTTTATAAAAAATTACTATTTTGACTGTCAATAAAACTGTATTTACAGTTAAATTAACAGCAATTTTGCAGTTTTATAAACAGATTGAACGATTATTTTAACGTAAATATGTGGTAAAACAACAGTCGCGTTTGCTAAAAATTAACAGAAATATTTTATATATAGCCTAGTGAAATGTTAATTCGACAGACGATTTGTAAATTCAACAGTAAAACTGTTAAAACTTCTTGTCAACGGAGAAGTATTTGTTAATTTTACAGATTTATCCTTTGGATGTGATTTATATGTGAAATCTGTTGTTACAACCTGTAATTCGATTGATTTTACAGAATTCTTTCTCTGGGTGTAAAAGTATAGTATGTATTGTACAAAAAATTTAACACTAATTATTGGAAAATCTAATGCTGCTAAATAAAAATGTGTAATATATTAAAGTGCACTTAATCAAAAGTTTTTTATTGTATATTCATGAATTCATTTCATTTTTTCACTACCAAAGTAGTGGTTTTGGTCCATATTGGACTGGTATATTTCTGACCGAATTCTGACAATCGCCATCTCGTAGGACATACCCATGTTAAAAACACCAGTAATATAAAATAGAATTTTTTAAGAAACAAATGTATTTGCTTTGCCCCTCTATATTTGATTCAGGGTACGCCCTTGGAAGTCGATTAAGCCATGTCTGTCTGTCTGTCCGTCCGTCCGCCCGTCCGTCCGTGTATACGATAACTGGAGCAAACATTGAGATATCTCACCGAAATTTGGTGTGGGTTGCCCTGTATCCAAGGTAGGTTGGTATTGAAAATGGGGGAACTCGGACTCTAACCACGCCCACTTCCCACGACGTTTCAGTAAATATTGGATCTAAATTGTTGAAAATTAGTACGTGAAGTAGAATTTTGGTAATGGGCGTGACCCCGTCCACTTATGATGAAATGCTGTATCTCAGTAGGCGCTTCACCAATCCTTACCAAACTCGGTGCGAGCCTTGCCTAGGGTCTAGCTAAGAAATCTGTTGAAAACGGGTAATAACCACGCTCAGCTACCATATAACGGTAATTTACACAAACACGAATAACCACTTAGCAGAAAATTAGATTATTATAAATTTGTTGATAATGGGCGTGACACCGCCCCTTATACCACGAATGTGTATCTCGGTAACCAATCCTTACCAAACTCGGTGCGAGCCTTGCCTAGGGTCTAGCTAAGAAATCTGTTGAAAACGGGTAATAACCACGCTCAGCTACCATATAACGGTAATTTACACAAACACGAATAACCACTTAGCAGAAAATTAGATTATTATAAATTTGTTGATAATGGGCGTGACACCGCCCCCTTATACCACAAATGTGTATCTCGGTAACCGATTTATCAGTTTCTACCAAACTCGGTGCATCTTAAATACTTGGTACGGAAAAGCTATCCGCTGAAAATTTTGCAAATCGTATTTAGACCGCTTCCCATATAACGTTAAATTTCAGAAATACGAAAACTCAGATATTTCAATAATTCATACCACTAATTTACTCCAATACGAAAACTCCGATATTTCAGTAACTGAGACCGCTAATTTACTCCAAGTGAATAGTTACAACTGCTATAGACTTTTAGGGATTGGGCGTCGCACAGCCCACTTTACGACTAAAAGCTGTATCTCGGTAACCCCTTTATCGAAAACGGTAAAAAAACACCCCTACTTAGAAAAAATTTAAATGACGATATTTGATACCTGCGCCGGGTATATAAAGTTCGGTTTCGCCCGAACTTATACTTTTTTAAAAGCATGGTTTTTTACTACTCTTGTATTGCACTATCCGAAATAATAGGTTTGTTTTCAATGCATAAATCATATTTTATTTTGTTGTTGCCATCAGATCTGAACTATTCGTTCATTTTTCAAAAATGAGGTGTCTAATTAAAATGCTTGGCCTGTAGATTTGGAAAAAAATTAGATATATTGTTTTAGAACAGTTGGCATCTGGTAAAAAATTTAATTCAAATTGAACACAATTTATGTATATGAAATATTAAAATATTTGTGTCAAACGAAAGCGTTATTTTATTACACTACGTATCGTCGCCTGGATAAAAGATTGTCATATGTTACTTTCATCAGGTTTTGAGAAATCGCGATTGAAGTTTGGAATGCAATTTCTCAAAAACGCGAAGATAGATTTTCTCCGAAGTCTCGGAGAATGTTACTAGTTCACAAAACTCTTAACTTTATTCTATTTTTTTTTTTTATTGTCAATTAGTTTAGAGTTTATTTTTCATATCCTTTATTTATTTCTTGCTAAATATTTCAAACTTTTGTCAATTAATTAATTAAATATAATTTTATGTTTTAAGCAGACGCAGCCATGCTCAAACCGAGCTGCCTACACGGCACACCAGAGTCCGCCTGAGCAACTCAACACAAACACAGCCGCATCACAACACAATACAATAGACAATACCACAGACACAACAGACCACACCACCGACACAACCACACCACACTCCTCACACCGCCGTCAACAACTCCTAGTTCCTCCGACAATCTGCATCTTGTCAGTTCAGGATATTTCGTAACGTGACATCAGTCAAATGCAACACTTGCCTTGGTGTCACTTTAGGGCATGTTCAGGACTGCGCACCACGAGATTGGACGAGGGACTACGAGGGCCCTTGCTGTGCTGCTCGGTCGCAAGTACCAACTGCGACGCCGCCCACTACCACCACAGGTCAACAGCCTTTACAGCACCACGCACAGCTAGTGGCGGGCCGGCAACACACCTCACATTCCAATAAGTCTCCCTAGGCGCACGAAGATTCTCCAATTCAACTGTACCGGACTTCAGAGTAAGATCGAGAAGATAAGTTTTCATGGGTCGGCACGGTATGTTAATAGCTGAGGTCTAAGAGACGAAGTTGCATGGTAATTCAACATTGTTGAATTGCGCCGGATGCAACGTGCACAGTCGAGATCGCGAGCGAGATTATGCTGGTGGCCTAGCGTTCATCACGCACCGCACCGTGCAGTATTGTCTTATTGAAGCAGACATCGACCGCAGGGATACCATCCTAGAAAGTCAGGGTATTGCTATCTGGTCAGGCGATGTCGAGCTCGAAATATGTACGTATATATACCCCCTGTCGCCAGCTGCCCGGCAGGATATCACCCTAAAATAGCTGCGCTTCTCAGAGGTGAAAACCGTATGGTAGTTAGTGACTTCAATACGCACCGCGATCTTTGACATTCTAGCATGTCAAACGATCGTAGGGGAATACAATTGGCTGAGCAGATATATGATTTGACATTCTGCACAATGAAGGACGACGAACCCACCAGGATTATGGGCAGCTGCTGCAGCTGGTCTGATAAACAGCATATCATGGCGCCCTATGCTGACCTTAGAATCGGACCATCTGCCCATAGTCATCTCGATTGATAAAGCAGCCGACTTTGCATCCGCGGATCACCGCACCTACATATGTCAACTTCTCCAAAGCAGACTAGAAAGGCTTCGCGGATGTTACTAAAAGCACCTTTACTGCCCTACCCACACCAACCGACGTTCACGTAGTTAAGCGTAAATTCCGCAGGGTTGTCACTGCTGCTGCAGCCCGCTTTATTCCAGCGGGATGCGTTTCGGACCTCCGTCCGCAGCGGATATCCTAGCTAATGAGCGTGACAACCTTCGTCAGGCCGATCCCGAAAATCCCTGTATCAGGGATCTCAACTCGGAGATTCGGCAACTGGTGAACATATATAAAGGGAAGAAGTAGGAAGAGCATCTGAAGACCTGTCACTTTTTCTCTGGTGTGAGCAAGCTCTGGTCAACCGTGAGGCCATTATCCAACCCGACGAAGCTTGACGATAGTTAAAATAAATGTTGGCAACCACGCTTCGTCGGACCCGAAGCGATGCGCGATCTATTTTAGCCGACAGTTCATACTGCATCTTCCGGTGGACAAAGACAAACGTCGAGTGACCAGATGGCGGCACAAACTGCCAACACCCAGTGCGCCTCTTGTTTCCACCAGCGGTGAGGTAAGGGTAGCCATCGGGAATGGGAAAGCCTCCAAAGCCATTGGACCCGACGGAATTTGCATGTTGATGAATGAGTAGACTATCTAACCAAGGTCCTCAACGTCTCAATGGCCACTCTCATCATTCCAGACATCTGGAAAATGGGGAGAGTGGTCTCACTGCTTAAACCGGGGAAACCGTCCAACAAAGGAGAGTCCTATCCATCGATAGCTCTTCCCCGGTAGCGGCTACAACAACACCGCCCAGATCGGTTAATCCCCCAATCGTTGTTGTCAAGCTCTAGTAGCGATAGACCCAGGAAGCGTGCAGCCTAGATGGGGTCCGTCGATAGGGACAAAGGCGTTAGTGTGGTGGGATTTAGAGGGCATACGAAGAGATGCTGTGAGTCATGGGGCGACTGCCGCATGGCGGGCATTCGTTGAGATCATCTTTGTTTAATCTGCTCAGGTATGAGTTCAATCTGTTTTTTCTCTTCATACGGATAGCTTCTCTCTCATCTTAACAAAAAAAACTGTTTCTACATGATAGAAACATTACAATAAAACCATTGAGAGGCAGTCTGACGTTTTCCAGCAATATAATTTTAAAACTGAAAACTCAAACTCCCACACACATTCTCATTTTCAATATCAAACAGCAACAAATGTGAACAACTTAACTTTTTTATTTTCAAGTTTATATGATTTTAAAATACTTGCAAAAGTCAGAAAAAAAAATCATGGCCGACGAATTGAGAGAATGATTTTACCTTGTTATGTTTTTATCATGGTTTCTAAGACGTGTATGATTAACACAACTTAAAATTAAAAACTTAAAATTAAAAACTTAAAATACTATAGTATACTATAGCCAGAAATGCGATCGCTTTATAAAAAAGAGGACCATTTTGAAATACGAGTGTTTTTACTCTCTAGAAAATAATTTATGCAACCTCACATACGCAGTTTTGCATTATGTTGATATGCGGCTTTGCATTATCTTGATATGCGGCTTTGCATTTTGTTGATACGCGGTTTTGTACTTTAAATGACGATTCGTGTGGTCATAAAAATATTTCCTGCGAACAATTTTAAAAAACGGGTAACGGAGAGACGTTTCTCATGAAATTTCATATAAAATATTAAAATAGCCTATAAATAGGGATGTCGGAAAAACATCGAAAATATCGATGTTCTGCTTCGATACATCAAAAATTTTTCCCTAGATGTATCGAAACTGACAGCTGTAGTACCTTGAGCCGTGTTCTCAGTTTTTCAGAAAAGAAAAATGACTTTATTAAGAAAATGTAATGTTTTACAATTTTACACGTAACATATTTTGCTGTGCCACATTATTATCTAAATAGAATTATAGTTTAAAACACTAAAACCTCGCTTTTAAAATTTCCATTCGTACTGTCATCAGGTTACTTTAAGAATGGAAGTTTAAAGCAATTCCCATTCGTACCGTCATCAGGTATGTAACTTGAGAATGGAAATCGCTGCATATTTTGGGCACATCAATATTACATAGTTACATCCCGAGGTAAAAATCCTATGAATGGAAAAATATCGATGTACATTTCGATGCATCAAATGAAAGAAATACCTCGGTGTTTTTGCCACTGTCATCCCTACCTATAAATCTATAACAAAACCTTATTTGTTTCAATGTGAATTAATGAATTTTTACGGGCTGGTGATATGATTGCAAATAGTTCATATCTGATCGAGTTTTGAAGTTAGATATAGTTTTTTGTTGCCAAATTTGTTCTCTAGATTTTGAGAGTAAGATTTTTAATCAGGAGATATCAACATTTTATGTCCACACATATGTATTTAGATTTTGATCTACAGCAGTGGTTACCAACCTTTCCCAAATGGCGACCCGCTCTTCCTTATAATAATACCTCCACAATCCATCGGACCATGGTGCAGTAAAAAACTTAAATTTGTAACGCACCCCTTCCTTGTGTATATATAATTTACTATCAATTGCAAATATACATATATACATCAGACGGGCCCCTTAAAAAGCTCTATCGAACTCTGCTGTCTAGAAAACTATCAAAGTATATCAGTGCTCGAACGCAGGTCCTTCGGAGTGGTAGAACGCACCAGTGTTGCCAGATATGCTCTTTTCCGCCCAAAATTGGTCGGATGAATTTACTTTGGTCAGTTGGACGGCTAAAACAAATTTTGGTCGGTTTTGTGATTAACTTATATTTGTAGCGCATTTTCTTCCATACATAGTAAGTTCGAACATTTTTTTTTTGCATGGAAGAAAATAATAACACCATTCGCAAAAAAAATTATCAAAAATCAACGCGATTTCTTAGCCACTTGAAACTTGCACTTTCTTGAGCTAGAATTTAATGGTCTATAAAAATGCACACTTAGAATTTTTCTAAAATTGTGTTAATATTTTTCTCATTTTTCTACGAAGATTGAAATTTGAGCTTAGTGGCTTTTGTTAAATAATGAGCTGTATTTTTATAAAAAGGTAATAAACATTAAAGAAACCAAAGGAAAATATCCTAAACTGGTCCCAATGTTGTATCCCAATGTTGGGTCTCTATTATTTTTCACATGACTGTAAATCTATATATATAAATCGAAGTCGTGTTAGTTACACCATTTATAACTCAAGAACGGCTGGACCGATTTTTATGATATTTGTTTCTTGAAATGTCTACCTTCCGAATAGCAGAATAACTATTAAAACAACCGCTAGGTGGCGCTCCATGGTCCTCTGCAATAACGACACAACTCAAAATTCAAAAAATCAACTCCCTTATTACTGTTAAGAGGCTCATGTCTCTAATCCTTGGCTAACCCATGTCTAATCCTAACTAAAGTATTGATTATACATGAATAAGACAACGATTAAAGACATGAGCCACGTAACAACGAGTTTTACGAGTTTTTTATTTTTTGAATTGTGTCGTTATTGAAGAGGACCATCGATATTTTTATGACAGGAAAAGATACATATGTATGTATACTTTTGCAAAAAAACTGAAATTCAGTCGGAAACCGCCGTTTACGAACAGCTGTTCCTTATCTATATATATAAAAATGGTGTGAAAAATGTATAGTAATTCATTAATTGAGAACGGTTGGGCCGATTTTGCTAAAATTTTCTTTAGTTGTTCATAATTGCCAGAACGTTGTTGCGAAAGAAAATTTAGGGAAAACCCTCCGGGAAAGTCGGAAAATTGGAAAAACCAAAAATTGATTTTTTTTTTGTATGAAATTTTGTGTGCAATTCTATCGGAATGGCATTCGAATGGAAAAATAGAAAATTCTAGGTGGAAAACTCGGAAAAATCCAGAAGAACGCTAAAAATTTTGATTTTCTTTTACGAAAGCTTGGAAAATTTCGGATAATTGTGAAATTCATTGTGAGCATGAATCAATTGGGAACAATTTTCACCTATGTTTCATAACCGATTCGAATGGGTGCTGCTTTTTTGGAAAGGTGTTTAGAACAAGGAGTGTACAAAATTTTAATTTTTGTGATAGGTGGCGCAGGGGTCGAGCTACGCTAAACAAAATTCATTTGGTTCGTTGGTAGCCTTTTCCTATATTAGCATATAGGTTTCCTTTTTTCCGGGCCAGAGACCGATCTATTCGAAAAAGTCTGATTTATTTGCTTGAAATTTGGCACGTAATAGGATTTTTATATAGGATTTTTTTCTGACAGGTGGACCAGATACCGATCAATTCCAAAAAATCTTATTTATGGTTCGATTTGCTTGAAATTCGATACCCGTATTATAGATATGCGTAGAATAGAATCGAGTCATTGTTTTACAGTTCGAAAGGTGTTTGAAGGCGGCGTAAACATGCGGGTATTGGCTATTTAACAATACGTATTACACAGGCCAACAAAAATGGGAAAATATTTTAAGAAAAACGAGTTCAAGGTGTCAAAAATCGCGTTTTTTTCAATATTTGAGAAGCTCTAGCAAAGAAACAAAGGGTGGTAGAACCTTCCACGTAGGCTTTGATTAAAGCTGAAAATCTCTAATACTATTCCTGCAAGTTCCCGCACCTTTGCTTGTTTGAGTTCCTACCGCAATTAAGTAAAAGGTGGCAATCCTTCCACGTAGGCTTAAATTAAAGCTAGAACTACAGACTACCATCCCTGAAAGGACTATTCCTGCACCTTGCTCTAATGGTCACCCAGTGTTAGCTGTTCAATAAATGACTATAGGTAACCTTAGTATTAGTGGTATTTTTAGGCACTGAAGTCAGACGTCCAAGCCTTAATTTAAGCCTAAGTTGAAGGTTCTATCACCTTTTGTTTCATCGCTAGACCTTCTCAAATATTGCAAAAAACGCGATTTTTGACACTTTCACCACATTTTTCTTAAAATCTGGAGCTGATGGAAACTTTATACATACGTATTCTTAATCAGCACAAAAAAGCCTATCAAAACCAGCTTCAACATTTGCTGCATCAAAATCGGTTTTGCCCTGTGTTACCTACACTAATTATATAAAGAGAAGCTCCTTCTTTTTATAAGAGGTGATCTCGCGAACGGCTGTACCGAATTTTAAAGGGAGCGTGCCATCACCCATACATATCGAATTTTTCATACCGTATATCTCTGAAAGTATTTGTGGTAGTGTCCTGGTATAAAGATTTTGGGGCTACTGGAAACGGGACGTGGTGCTTTCCAAACATATTGAAGCTTTTACCTATTTGTAAATATATACACCCAGAATACAGTGTTTTTTTCTTTTTCATAATAAATTGTTTGTCAATATTTTATAGAAATATAGTTCATTTTGCATCAAATGGCACCAAATTTTTAGTATGCAGTTTTATAGTTCACTCAATTTCAGTATCATAAAGTGCAAGTATTTAATGCACCCAGAAAAAGAATCCTCATTTTTAAACAACACGATTCATGTTAGATTCCCACGCTCGGTTTTTACATGCAAAACAACAACAATTTCTGCAAATTACATGATGTTTCAAACATAGCATTTACTTCTCAAAGTCAATTAGCCTTTTTGGTTCATTCAACTAAATTATACAGTTGATACAACATGAAAAAAGTGTTGAAAAAATAACAACACAAACTATCCCGTTACTTGTGCTGCAAAACCATCGATAGTGGCACCTTTTTGGCTAATTTAACTAAGTTATACTGTTAATACAACATGAAAAAAGTTTTGAAAAAAAGAACAACACAAACTATCCCGTTATTAGTGCTGCAAAATTATCGATAGTGGCGCCATCGACGGTTTTCGATAGTTTTTATAGACAGCCATCGATAATATCGATGCTTTATAATGGGGACCCGTTAAATGGAAAAGGGGTACACATATAAGATTTTATTTATTATATTGAACATATTTAAAAGCTAAGAAAATACAACTTTTAATTTATTTTCAAACTAATAGTTCATTTCCATCAAGCCGTAACTACAGTTTATGCCTATTGAAAAAGGGAGATTACAACTTGAAGGGGGNGGAGATTACAACTTGAAGGGGGTTATTTTTCATGTTAAGTACAAGAAAACAAAAGTAAAAAGGCAAAAATGTAAGAAATAAACCCTGCCGATCACCCCACGTGAAACTTACCTGACTTCTTAACTGGCGTTAAGCTTTTGGTGGGAATAGGCTATAAATGGGGGCTATACAAGAATCCTAGATTGTTCGATTTTACGTGAAATCTACGAAAATGCGATAACTGAACCGAATTTCTACGAACGGGTGTATTCAAAGTATACGCTAAGTCCGACCGATTAATCGGCCGATGCCGACTCTAGTATCGGCCAAAAGAATCGGCAACGGGCGTTTTTGGCAGATTCTTGAATGAGGTAATAGGTTTGTATAGTAAATTCTCCAGTAAAAAATTGCAGCGAGAGCGAAAGTAAAAAATTGCAAAATAGAGCGTAAAATTGAGATGAAGAGAAAACTAGCAGAAAATGTTACTGAACACAAAACTAATAAAAACTTGCAAGTGAATAGTTGTTGCACCGTTTTGACATTGTTCTGTTAACATCTTACTATTTATAATTCAGTTTTAAACTCTTTGCTTTACATACAAGCACTTACACAGTCCAGTACATCATTAATATTTTGTGTTCCATTATTATACCCGAGCGCACTTGTGCACAAGGGTATATTAATTTTGTTCACATAACGGTTGTTTGTAACAGGCAAAACGAATCGAGATAGATATAGACAAATGTATACATACAGTTGTCCACAAAATAATAGGAGTGCGATATTTTGACCAGTTTTGGCTATTTGTCTTTTGTTTATTTAATGTTTATTATTTTTTTATAAAAGCCTAGCTGGCTATACAACAAACACCATATAAATTCAGATTTCTTCATACCTCTATGATAGATCACAAAGGCTAATGTTTAAAAATACTATCTCTGACGTCATTGATGTTACTTCAGGAGCCCCTCAAGGTAGCCACCTAGGCCCGGTTCTGTTCTTGCTTTTTATAAACGATATTTCTACAGATATACAATTTTCCAAAATTTTAATGTATGCAGATGATGTAAAGCTTTATAAATCGTACGTTTCAATTAAAGAAAGGTCTTTGCTACAATCAGACTTAGACAGCATGGCTTACTGGTGTCAAGTAAATCTTATGCCTCTAAATCTTAAGAAATGTAAAGTAATGAGCTTCTCGCGAAGAGCTGTTCATCCCATTTCTTATACAATAGGTAACCATAACCTGGAACAGGTATACAATTTTTTGGACCTTGGTATCACAATGGATCCTAAGCTTAATTTTAATCTTCATATTAATGTGACAGTCAACAAGGCTAAAGGTGTACTTGCATTTGTGAAACGATGGTCAAAAGAATTTTGTGACCCTTATATCACTAAAACCCTGTTTACAACATTAGTTAGGCCAATTCTGGAATACGGTTCGGTGGTTTGGAGTCCAAGGTATCAAATTTACTCAGACAAGATAGAGTCAATTCAAAAACAATTCCTACTTTTTGCTTTAAGAAATTTCCGTTGGGATTCTCAATATAACCTTCCACCTTATACGAGCCGATTAAAACTTATTAATCTTCCTACACTTTCCAGCCGCAGGCAAATGCTTGGTACAATTTTTATAGTTAAATTACTAACAGGCTCAATTTCAAGTCCGCTTCTTCTTGGCGAAGTTAGCCTTAATGTTCCCTCCCGGGTATCAAGACACTTTTTCCCCCTATTTCTGAAAGCTTGTAAAACT
>NW_016160387.1:27445-30157 GCF_001687245.7 Rhagoletis zephyria
AATTTTGAATTGCACGACCCACTCCGTTGCTTATGCCAGGATTTTAACTCTCATTCCAGCACGTTTGATATATCAGATCCGCTTTTCAGCATTAAGAAATCGATACTGTCCTCTCTCAATAAATGAATCATTAAAATAAACACATAAAATCGGCTGATGAATTTAGTTCTGTAGCTGAATAGTTTTAGATCTCGACACTTAACAAACTCCTGCCTATCGTGACTCGGCGCAAAAATTGAAAATACTGGTTCCGTACGTCATGCGGACTGCGCCCCTCGTGCGGATGGGCGGGAATGGAGGGTAAAAACCGTTGGGATATTATTATTATTATTATTGAAACGAAGAAGAATGCGGTGATTTGTTTTTGATTGTTCCGAGCGGCGATGTGCTCACTTGCAGTGAAATTGAGACTCCTCTGCCGCAGACCGACGCCGCCGCAGCCCAGTGCAAAAACATAAATTTAAAGGGAATAATTTGTGGAAAAATGAATTTCGATGAGGAAGTGTACAAAAGGTTGATGTAAAATTTTGAAAATAAAAAATAGCTTATATGTATTGAGTTTTTGTGCACAAAAACATACATGTGCACATATGTATATATGTACATACACATACTTTATGAAATGCTATTCGCTATTTGTATATTTGTGTATTTGTATAAATGCTATTTGTTAAACAAATGTAAATAAAACCATGTTAAAAAGTATTAAACCAATGAGCATTTTATTTATTGTAAAGCAGGGGGAGGGGACAGTGTTAAATTAAACATAAATTAGTGTTATTTTAATACGATTAAATGTAAGGTAAATTCAACAAATTGTTGGTGTTATTTTTACAGTTTTCATCGTGTTAATTTAACACGATCACTTATTGTTAATTTAACAATAATTCTTGTAAATTTAACCAAAATACAATGTTTCAGGTAAAATCAACAAATTTTTCGTGTTAACTCAACAATTTTTATCATGTCAAACTAAACCCTGTCAAAAGTGTTAAATACACAGTTTTACATGATGATTTACATTATACGACGTGTTGAAAAAGATTAACCACGAAATTGGTAGATTTTAATGACAATTTTTAGTGGCGCTGGAGCCGAGTTATTGCTAAAATTGTCGATCCGGAGGCATCAGGAATCAAAGTCAAATTACTCCCGTTATATCAACCATCAGAACAATTGCGGTGGACCAATGATACTCACCATTTTAGAAATTACCACCAACTATACTAGAGATTCAAGGACGATTCACTATCGAGCCGCAAGGACTTCGTCCTGGTATAACGCTTTCGTCAGGTTATTTAAGATGGCAATGGAATCCTCCATGCCTTCTGTCGACCACAAAACCAAACGTGAACATGAATTGCTGGTGAAAACGTTGGACCAAATGTTTCAATAAAAAAAATTAATTTTGGGTGGGACGAGGTTCGCCGGATCTGCTAGTTTGTAATAAAAAACGTACACTCTTTGTACCTTTATACATATTTACTTGCCCTGTGTAAATCTGATACCAGTCTTAAGAAACAGCGCAAACGTGATATATACAGTTTTCTAATATGGTATTCCCACTACAGCTTCATTCGTAATGCCCTCACTGAGTCAAAATTGGCTAACCAATAGGTGTGTACTCGTATTGAGAGGACAAAATTATCCAGCAGAAAAGATTCTGAGAATTTAGCAGCATTCGCTCTCAAAGAGACAAAATATCCACAGAAGTACGGGAACGCAAAATTTGCAAAAACTTACAGCCTTCGACACAGCTGATCACTTCCACAGTTGCCACTGGTGGGTCATTTGTCAATTTATTTTGTGCTTGGTACATTTTCCCCGATTGTGCATTTTATACAATTGCATACTTTTGGAACCGAAAAACCTTTTTAAAATACAAGTTAATTATATCGGAATCAATGAAATATTTTTCTCAAAATTATTTGTGATACCACATCATGGCACATTCAAAAATAAGGGCCGGTTGTTCAATATCTGGTTGTCACCACCTCCCAGTTAAATATTGTTATCGACGATTTCGACATCATGCATATAACATGTGATGGATAAAGCAGTCGTTGTATTTAACCGGAGCTTCTACCTCCGATTTGTGTCAACCAGACATTGAACAACCGGCCCTAAGAGAATATCCTCCAAACACCCATCCTTGATCAAAAAAAAATTTAGTCGATATCTACAAATGTACATTTATGTAGATGCTACAAATGTACATTTAAAATTATAAAATTCTAATTTCAACAATCAACCTAGCAAAACTGACAAATTCGGCCAACAACATTTCAGCTTGCTGCATTTTTATCTATTTTGGTATATTTAAAGGGCAATTATGGTACAAACTAAAATGACATACGGCAACCATAGTCAGCACACACTAAAGTGAACAAACTGGAGATTAATAGTAAATTAACTAAAAACAAGTAAGAAAGTCTAAGTTCGGGCTGAGCCGAACATTAAATACCCGGCGCAAGTATTAAATATATGTTTTTCACCTTTCCGAAAGCTACCGCTACATGGTAAACCGGGGTGTATCCATTTTGAGTAAATTAGCGTCCTTAAATTTCGAAATATTGAAGTTTCAAGCATTTCTGAAATTCACTGTTATATGAAAAGCGGTCGTAATTTTAGTTCGATTTCAATAATTTTCAACGTTTTGCTTCTATGTGGCAAGCCCAATAACCACACCGAGTTTGGTACAAATTGGTAGAA
>NW_016160387.1:32294-49738 GCF_001687245.7 Rhagoletis zephyria
CATAAGTGGGCGTGGCTACGCCCATTTTCAAAAAAATGTTAATATTCTTATTTTTCGTCTAAAATTTATTATAAATATCAATTTTGAGTGAATTATCTTCAGTAGTTACTAAAATATCGCAGTTTTTGTATTTCTGAAAATTACCGTTATATGGGAGGTAGGCGTGGTTATTGTCCGATTTTGCCCATTTTCAATACCATCCGTCCTACGCCCGAAAGAAGTGCACATACCAAGTTTCGTTAAGATATCTCAATTTTTACTCGAGTTATCGTGTGCACAGACGGACGGACAGACGGACGGACGGACGGACGGACAGACAGTCACCGCTTAATCGATTTCTCTTTTCATCCTGACCATTTATGTATACATTTGTCTATATCTATCTCGATTCGTTTTGCCTGTTACAAACAACCGTTATGTGAACAAAGTTATAATACCCTTGTGCACAAGTGCGCTCGGGTATAATAATTTTAACAAACCTTGTGCTTAATAACTTTACTATCTTTTTCGTTGTATACTAGCATTAATAATAAAATTTGCCATGAATAATTCAAAAAGGTCATATCTATATATATAATACGCGAAGGCATTTTTTGTTCCGCATAAAAGATCTGCACCGTTCGTTCGATTTTCAAAAATGGTATGTCAAATTAAAGCGCTTGGACTGTAGATGTGCAATAAGGGTTTATTTTTTTGAAAAGAGTTGCCACCTTTTAAAAACTTATCTATATTCATATTATTTAAAAAAGTGTACCAATTATTCAAAATGAGTATTAATCTAAATATTTTTGAAAGGCTTTTTTTTAACANTTGAAAAGAGTTGCCACCTTTTAAAAACTTATCTATATTCATATTATTTAAAAAAGTGTACCAATTATTCAAAATGAGTATTAATCGAAATATTTTTGAAAGGCTTTTTTTTAACAGGTTGCCACCTGTTTAAAAAATAAATTCAATTTGAATTAAGGGAAATAGGTAAGAGAAGTACATATGTATGTATCACCATATGGGTGCCAAACGAAATGGGTTTAAAAAGGTAATGGTTTGAAAATATTTTGAACAAGGTTGCCACCTGCTTGAAATGTCGAATTTAGTTAACTTAAACACAAATTATATGAAACATCAAAATATGAGTGTCAAACGAAAGTGTGTTAAGAAATCTTTATTTTCAACGCTAAGACTATTTTTGAGGTGATGGAAAAGCGTTGCAACCGGTTGAAATAGGTAAATTCAAAGTATTTAATAAGCTAAATGAATTATTAAAATTTGGGTATCTATCTAAGGGGGTTTCAAAAATCTTTATTTCTGAACTATATTTAGTGGGGTTGCCACATGTTTAAAAAATCAAAATCAACTTAATTTATCACTTAATTAAAATATGTATCATAATGTTAGACAAAGGAGTCTTAACAAGAGTTTAGTTCGAAAATACTTTTCAAGAGGGCTGCCATCTGTTTGAAAGGTTTAATTTAATTAGCTAATTCAAAATTTATGTGCATTATATAAATACGGGAGGCAAACGAAAGAGTGTTAAGAAATATTTAGTCTGAACATTTGGAACATTTGAGAAGGGATGCACGAGTTTAAAAACTTACATTCAAATTATTCAATAAGTTCGACGAATTATTAAAGGATGGGTATCAATCGAAATGGGTTTGAAAACTCTTTATTTCTGACCTTTACTTAGGAGGGTTGTTTGAACAATCAAATTCGAATTAGTTCATCTGCTATTGAAACGCACGTGTATCACAATGTCAGGCGAAAGATATTTAAGAAGATTTTAGTTTGAAATAACTTTTGAAAAAGACATCCACCTGTTTGAAAAGTCGAATTTAGTTAGCGTTTACCCAAGTTTTATGAAATATTTAGATATGGGTGTGAATCGAAAGAAATTTATGAAAGCTTTAGTTTGAAGATACCTTTAATTAGGCTGGCCACCTTATCGAAAAAAAACATATCGATCTAAAAGTATAGGTATATGTAGGTGTATTATGCGAAAAGGTATTTTGTGTGATAGTTATTCGTCAGCGTTCTTTTGAATTTCAAAAATGAGAAGTCAAATTAAGGACCATAACCTGTAGATGTGCGATAGTTTTATTTTTTTACTTAAGATCTTTTTTATCGGTAAATGGTGATTTGAAATTTGATGAAATCAAAAACCTGCACTATGCGAGACCTCTCTTCACTAAAAAACGCCTACGCGGATTTGGATGAAATATGACACTTTCATCGCTTATAACTGTGACAAATATTTGGAATAAATATACATATTTTAGGGTTTGAAGTTCAATTTTTTTATTTATTTACAAACATATGCTTGTGATCAGCGGATTTTCTTACTTGTAAGTTTTCGCTGGGAAACATTTTTCCTGCAGAAATTTGCAGCTCTCTATCACATTTTGCTCTCTAAATTTCACTTACTTTACAAAATTTTTGGGTACGATAACGCAAAACCAGTAAAAGTTTTCTAACACTTTCGATAGTTTTGCGTACGAGGACACTCCTAATGATGTACCGAATCACTAATTCGCCATATAAATTTGTAGGGATGAATTACTTCATTCGTATGAAATTCAGATTCAACTATCATGCGAATGACGAACACATCATTTCCGTTCCAAATTTTTAGTGGAAATTTCTGAAACTCAGCTGTCAGAGCAAGACAGAATAGCGAAAATCAAATCAAAGCGAGAGAGAGAAAATGATGGGAAAAACAACAATAAACTTTCAAATCGGGACAATTCCCGAAATTGATAGGATCGAACAACTTAATTGGCAGTGCTCGTAGGAACTTAGAGTAAAAAGTGCATTAAGCACAAATTAACTAAATAGCCGCGCACCATATGTACGTGTATTATTACTGTTACTGAAAGGATTATAAACTGTGAATTTTTACAAATGAGATTTTTAGCCTTTGAAATAAATGGTTAACTTTCAATTTAATTAAAAAAGAAGCTTGTATTCTTCATTTGAGCGGTTGTCATTGGTTTTGGTTGGAACTTTGGGCGGAAAATTTGTTTCTACTGGCAACCCCTGGAACGCTGATTTTAAATCTGAAGATCCCCCTCCGGAGGCTTATAGTTTTTAAGTAATTAGTAATTAAAGTTGCAAAAAAAGTTAAACTCAACCTCACTTTTTCCTTTGTGTAGCGATTGAAATGAAACTTCGGTGCTGCCACACATCCCAAAAAAATTTCGAAAAACAAGCTGAAAACGGAAACAACCCTGAAAAAACTTTTCTGTTTTTGGTAAGCGCTTACTATTTGTATCGATGGAGTAACTTTTAACATTCTCTCGCTTACCTCCAATGACATGCCCAGGTTAAAGTAATGTGTTTTGTAAACTAGAAGGTATGTGGCGAATTTTGAAAATTGCTTCCAAATCGGGATTCACCACCTACCTTCTAGTTTACAAAACACATTACTTTAACCTCAGCATGTCATTGGAGGATAGCGATAGAATGTAAAAATGCTTTCCTGTAATGCAGCGGGTAAACCAGAAAGTGAAAAATTTCGTCTTGCGTCGAATTGTAATGCGTTACACCATTGATACAATAAGTAAGCGCTTACCAAAGAATCAAAGTTTTTGTTGGGAATGAAAACGCACGATTTTTTATTGCACATTTTCACTATATATCGAAGTATTGATTTAAAAAAGCGGCGCAAGCGAAAATTTGCAATATATCGAAGTAGGTATTGATTTTTTTTTAATTTAAAATTTGTAATACAAAATCGCGGGATTTTTGATTAGAAATTTTCATTATATATCGAGGTATTGAATTAAAAAAAAAATCGGCGCAGGAGAAAATTTGTAATAAAAAATCGGGCGATTTTTAATTAAAAATTTTAAATATTTATTGAAATATTGAATAAAAAAGCGCCGCAGGCAAAAATTTGTTTTTATTACAAATTTTCACTTTTTAATAAAATATTGTTTTACCTTGAAAGTTATATATTTTATATACTTTATATTTCGTAATGTAAAGATATTTTTGGGAAAATTTTCAACGATCTGGCATTACATACTTCGCGGCCATGCCTAAACAATTGTGTGTTTACAGATTGTTTGCGAATAGAAACTTATTTAAAGAACACTTTTGTAAGCATTAATTGTTAAATATTTAGTAAAATACAAGATGTGCAATCATTTGTTTATGAATTAAAGATGATATATTAATGAAAAGAAAAGTGATTAGTGCAGTGTTTATATAAAAAATATGTGAAGGAATGGGGAAATTTTAACAACCAATAAGTTTAAAACCTTTATCATTTCTACACAAAATGTTGAAGGTATCAGTCAATGAGCACTTCCTCAATACCCCTGCGAATTTCATTAAAAAAACTCGCTATACTTTGCCTGAAATAGGAAATGGACATTATTGGAAGTCTTAGCCAATTTTATTTTTCTCTACAAATTGAAATATAGATACTACCCAAGATAATAGCTCTGATCCAATACTTTTCGTGAAAAATCCTGTAAAACTGTCAAACAGCAAAATTACTCTGAAGTGAGAGTAAGAAGTGAGTAACAACAAAAAGTACGGGGAAAAAAAACATTTTTCTTGTAAAAACGTCAACCAGTGATTGCTTGACACTTTTCATGATTTTACCAGAAGAAAAAGTTCGGGTCAAATCTTGCAACTTCATTCTCTACACAACTCCCCAAAAGTCGCTCCCATTTACAGGATTTTGGAGTACGGGAACATTTTTCCAGCAACTTCCTGCAAGTTCGTGTAAAATTCTATAAGTTCAGGGAGTACTGGATCGGAGCTAATGGCCTAAACACTATACGGCATTGGAACAAGTGCAGTATAGCGGCCGTTGGGGAAAAAAGTGGCCGTGGTCCGCCCCTTTTTACCTTCCTTTTATTAGCTCGGGATGTAACTATGTAATATTGATGCGCCTAAAAGATGCAGCGATTTCTATTCTCAAGTTATGACAGTACAAATGGCAATTATAATAGGGAGGTTTTAGTTTTTTAAACTATAATTTTATTACTGATTTTAATGGTGTAAACCATTTTTGGTGCAAATTGATAGGGGTGGAGCTAGAGCGGGGTTTAGGTGGAATTTTCAATATTTTCAATAGTTTATATGTATATCGAAAACTATTGCACCGATTTTCAAGATGTGGATATGGTTTGAAAGATGATATGCCTTTTATGATATGCATATTTATGCGTATATATTATATACCATTAACGAAGTAGAATTCTCATTTCTGTGTTGCCGAAGAAGAGAGGCTGAACACCTATTGCAGAGAAAACCTTTCTGCGGAGGCGGCCTTCGGCCGCGCTTAGAGATTATAACCCTCACGAAGTAAAATTCTCCTTTCTGTGTTGCCGTTTTATATGGGAAAAGGCCTCAGGCAACATGTGCTTAAACCTAACTATGTAAAATTATATATCAGTTTAAAGGTATTTCTCTGCTCTTTCTAATAAACACATCACTTAATATAATTAATTAACTTTTTTTTAGAAAAACGTACATTTCCATAAAAAAGATGGTTATAATTTCATTTTTTTTTAGTTTTTCTTGAAATATGTATATAAAGATATGCATATCTATCAATTACCTTTCAGACCATATATTTGAAAGTCAGTGCAATATTTTTCGAGAAATAACTTTTGAAAATATTGAAAATTCCACCTTTAGCAGCGCCCCTATTAAGCCATTACCGCTCACTGTCCCCATACGAGGACACCACTTCATACATCGAAATCTGTGTCTTAAACACCGACAACTGATAATGTCAGTTCAATTATGACATATAGATGGATCAAGTATACTATGTAAACACAAACATATATCGTTAGTGCCCAAAACGCGTAGTTCCAGCGCTTCTAAGTTAGACATTTCATTGAGCCAATTCTTCTGGAGTATTTATATATATTTTTTGAGTATACTGTAAAGCTAAAATTAAATATTTTGGCTGTATTATTAGGTGGAGTGAGGACAAGCTTTTAAAAGTGGTATTGTGTTGAAAAGGATCAAAAAGGGATTAAAAAAATATAGTTTTATAATGGTGTCCCCACTTGGGGACAATGGGCATAAACATAAAACTTTTCCGACATTTAACAGGTGCTTTCGAACGCATAACTATCTCCCACGACAGCCGGTTCTACGTACCGGAATGACTCGGGTTTCACCCGTTCAAGGGCTGTTGTTTCGGCGATCTAACCCCGTTTAGGTCGGCGAGATCCGTCAAACGTTGCTCTATTCTAGGGCTACATCTGCTCCGTACCCTTCTGCTCAGGGCTGGCATTGAGTCCAACCCAGGGCCAGAAACTTACACCTACTGCGTATGCCAGAGACGACTGCACACAAACTCCACCTCGGTCAGGTGCAATGCCTGTGACGGGTGGAGTTCCCTCCGCAACTGCTCGGGCCTACGTACGCACCGACAATGGACCACGTCGTTTGTGGCCCCATGCTGTGCGAACCGGAGCGCCTCCACGGCAAACCACCACCCGCCCATGCAGCACACAACCAACACACCCACACCCCAACACAACACAACAATAGATACACACACAATAGCACCCACACACCGCCGCCGGCAACTCCTAGTCCCTCCGACAATCTGCTCGGGTTGTCAGTCCAGAATATACCGTAACGTGACATCAGTCAAGTGCAACTCCTGCCTTTACTGGTGCCACTTTAGGGCATGCTCAGGACTTCGCAATACGCGTGATTGGACGAGTGACTATGTGGGCCCCTGCTGTGTTGCCCAGTCGCATACCTCTCCCGCGACGCCGCCAACCATCACAACAAGGCAGCACCCCCTTTTGCAGCACGTACATCAGGGAGCCGGCAGGCAACACAACTCATCCAAGGCACACAAAGGTGCTGCAATTTAACTGTAACGGCCTCCAGAGCAAGATCGATGAGATAACTGCCTTTATGGGAAGGCGTGGAATATTAATAGCTGCGAAATATTTAACGTATACATATCCCCTGTCACCAGCTGCCCGGAAGGATATCACCCTGAAATAGGCGCGCTACTCAGAGGTGAAAACCGTATGGTAGTTGGCGACTTTAACGCGCACCACGATCTTTGGCACTCAAGCTTGTCAAATGATCGTAGGGGAATACATCTGGCTGAGCAGGTAGACGATTCGACATTCTGCACAATGAACGACGACGCACCCACCAGGATTATGGGCAGCTGCTGCAGCTCGCCAGATCGAACAATTGTCAGCGCTGGTCTGATCAACAGCGTATCATGGCGGCCTATGCCGACCCTAGCATCAGACCATCTGCCCATAGCCATGATTGATAAACCTGCCGACTTTGCTTCCGCGGATCACCGGACCTATGTCAACTTTTCCAAAGCTGACTGGAAAGGCTTGGCGGATTTTGCTGAAAGCGCCTTCACTGCACCACCCATAACAACCGACGTCCACATAGGTAAACGTAAATTCCGCAGGGTTGTCACTGCTGCTGCAGCTCGCTTCATCCCAGCAGGAGGTATTAAGGATCCCCGTCCGAACTTTCCCGCTGAAGCGGCTGTTCTAGCCGATGAGCGTGACAAACTTCGTCAGGCCGATCCCGGAAATCCCGGTATCAGGGATCTCAATTCGGGGATTCGGCAACTTGTGAACGTACATAAGCGGAAGAAATGGGAAGAGCATTTGAATACCTGCAACTTCGCCTCTGGTGTGAGTAAGCTTTGGTCAGCCGTGAGTCGAAATAGACTTTGGTGACCACGCTTCATCGGACCCGGAGCGATGCGCGAGCTATTTTAGCCGGCAGTTTATTCTGCGTCCTCCGGTGGATATAGCCAAACTTCGAGTGATCAGATGCCTGCACAAAATGCCAAAACCCAGTGCGCCTCTTGTTTTCACCAGCGGTGAGATAAGGGTAGCCATCGGGAAGGCGAAAGCCTCCAAAGCCATTGGACCCGACGGAATATGCATGTTAATGCTGAAAAATTTGGGTCCTGCGGGAGTAGCGTACCTAACGGAGGTCCTCGACTTGTTTATGGCCACTCTCGTTATTCCACACATATGGAAGATGGGGAGAGTGGTCCCACTGCTCAAACCGGGGAAACCAGCCAAGAAAGGAGAGTCTTATCGCCCGATAACCCTCCTTTCCCCGGTAGCGAAGACACTAGAGGCCTTGCTACTCCCGTATTTCACGAACCACCTGACACCAGCGAAGCATTAGCATGGGTTCCGTAAAGTGCATAGTACAACAACAGCACTTAACGCCATAAACACTCAGATAACTCGTGGCCTTAACCGAAATCGCCCCTGCGAAAGAACTATTCTATTAGCGTTGGACCTGTCCAAGGCGTTCGACACTGTCAGTGATTCAACGCTGCACATAGGGGTATTTCAACGAATTAGGCGGCCAAAAACCAATTTGACAAAATTTTGGAGAAAACTTAAAAAATTAGTCACTTTCGATAGAGAACATTCAAAATAACATTTCCCAGTCCCCCTCATGTAAGATAATAATGTTATTATCAGTCGTGAATATAGTTAGATTAAAGTATTCCACAATGCGACAGTTTTATCCACTCCTGCTTTGGCTTTTAAATTTTTGACGATGTTTGTCAAGTTTGAAAGTGGTTTTCAACATGGCTTCACTTAAGCCTAATTTACTAGTTCAAATATAATTCGATCTAAAATCTGTTCACGTTTTTAAAAACTACATTAAATTAGCTACAATTTCAAATACTTTAGTTTTGAAAAAAATTACTACTATCTGGAAAATCCTAAAGAATAAATTTGAAAATTCGTGAAAAATAGTACCAAATTGTCACTTTAGGCCGTGTGGGTAACTTTTTGGTTAGTTGTATTAAAAAACTGAGTACGAGTTCTTGTGTAAAATGAATGTGTTTTCATATAAGAATCCAAAATTATAGCAAAACAGTCTTATGTATATATCGCAGTTTTCGGAGTAGCTCATTGAGTTTTTGCAATAATGAAATTTTTTCCATTTTGTTAGGTCTTAAGCGTCCTATTTTCATATTCTGCTGCCGGAGGGAGGATCTGAAATACTTAGCAAAATAAGCCATCTACTGCTTATAAATAAATTTTCGCTCTCTATAAAGAACGTGACGGTTTTAAGTTAATATTTAAATTTCTGCATTGTATTCTTAAAAAGTAGTGATGGATCTGCATACAGAAGGGAATAATGCGTTTAAGTGTTAAATTTTTATAATAATTTTATTAAGCAAAAGTTCAATTTAAATGTAACGAAAATAGCGGTTTTTAACGATTTTTTTAATTTTTGTTGAATATTAAGGAATTTGTTGTATCTCCGGGAGAGATTNAACGAATTAGGCGGCCAAAAACCAATTTGACAAAATTTTGGAGAAAACTTAAAAAATTAGTCACTTTCGATAGAGAACATTCAAAATAACATTTCCCAGTCCCCCTCATGTAAGATAATAATGTTATTATCAGTCGTGAATATAGTTAGATTAAAGTATTCCACAATGCGACAGTTTTATCCACTCCTGCTTTGGCTTTTAAATTTTTGACGATGTTTGTCAAGTTTGAAAGTGGTTTTCAACATGGCTTCACTTAAGCCTAATTTACTAGTTCAAATATAATTCGATCTAAAATCTGTTCACGTTTTTAAAAACTACATTAAATTAGCTACAATTTCAAATACTTTAGTTTTGAAAAAAATTACTACTATCTGGAAAATCCTAAAGAATAAATTTGAAAATTCGTGAAAAATAGTACCAAATTGTCACTTTAGGCCGTGTGGGTAACTTTTTGGTTAGTTGTATTAAAAAACTGAGTACGAGTTCTTGTGTAAAATGAATGTGTTTTCATATAAGAATCCAAAATTATAGCAAAACAGTCTTATGTATATATCGCAGTTTTCGGAGTAGCTCATTGAGTTTTTGCAATAATGAAATTTTTTCCATTTTGTTAGGTCTTAAGCGTCCTATTTTCATATTCTGCTGCCGGAGGGAGGATCTGAAATACTTAGCAAAATAAGCCATCTACTGCTTATAAATAAATTTTCGCTCTCTATAAAGAACGTGACGGTTTTAAGTTAATATTTAAATTTCTGCATTGTATTCTTAAAAAGTAGTGATGGATCTGCATACAGAAGGGAATAATGCGTTTAAGTGTTAAATTTTTATAATAATTTTATTAAGCAAAAGTTCAATTTAAATGTAACGAAAATAGCGGTTTTTAACGATTTTTTTAATTTTTGTTCAATATTAAGGAATTTGTTGTATCCCCGGGAGAGATTGCGTTATTATTCTTTGTTCAATTGAAAGCTTGGAAATTTGGCTAATGTAGTGTGAAAAGATTGCCCGCAGAAAAGTGCAGATAAGTGGTATTTATTTACTTAGAAAATGTATTAAAGAAAAATCTAAAAACGCAACTAGTATATAGTTCCCCAGCTTTAGATCTATTTTAACAATAGAATTAAACCTTTTAGATGAATTTGAGACCACTGAACCAGAATATGAATGCAATTAATTAAACAAATAATAGTTTTCGAGATATGAGCAAAAGTCACGTTTTCTAGGACCTTTCGGTCCTGTTGCTGGAAATCTGCGGGAATGTAAGGCGAACCCAAATATTTTATGTATTTCGGAATAAACATTTGTTTTCTTTCACATTGGTGTTATATAAGTGATGATTAAAGAAATAGTTTTGGGTAAACAAGCTTTTAAATTTAGATAAATGTAAATTTAGAAAAACGTATGATATTTCAAAATATTGCATCCAAATTGTTGAAAATTGGTATGTGAAGTAAAATTTTGAAACAAATTAGGAGTGGCCCCGCCCGCTTTCGATGAAATGCTGTATCCCAGTATCCGCTTCACCAAACGGTACCAAACTCGGTGTGAGCCTTGCCTATGCTATCTCTAACATATCTGCAAAAATCTTTGAAATCGGGCGATAACCACGCCCACTCCCCATATAACGGTAATTTACAGAAACACGAAAACTGCGCCAAATAAGAAACTACTGAAGCTAATTCACTCGAAATCGATTCTAGGAATAACCTCTTATCATTAAATTAGACTATTATAATTTTTTGGATTAAAAAAAAAAAAAAAAAAAAAACACATCCGCACCTGGGTTCAAGCCCTGGTCAAAGCAACATCCCAAAAAATATAGAAAAAGGTTTTTTCTAAACAGCGGTCGTCCCTCGGCAGGCAATGGCAAACCTCCGAGTGTATTTCTGCCATGAAAAAACAGCTTCTCATAAAAATACAATCGCCGTTCGGAGTCGGCGTAAAACTGTAGGTCCCTCCGCTTTGTGTGACAACATCAAGGCGCACGCCACAAGTCGGAGGAGAAGCTCGGTCAAACACTAACATATGTGTAAGCGTCAATCTATTATTATTATTATTATTATAATTTTTTGGATTATGGGCGTGACGCCGCCCACTTATGACCACAAATGTATATCTCGGTAACCGATGTATCGATTTGTACCAAACTTGGAGCACTTAATAATCTTGGTATAATAAAGCAATACGTTGAAAATAGTTCAGTAATTGCGGACGCTAATTTACTCGAAGTTAATACTTACAATATTGTCTTTCCAAAAAATAAGACTGTTATATTGCTGTTATTATTTAATACAACAATTTTGTTTTATTACATTTGCTTTCCTATACTGTGATAGCACATATTTAAGTTATCTAATTCTCTAAATTATAACTGAATTTAATTTTTTAAACCATTGATACCCATATTGCAGCAATTAATTTAACTAATTGAACAAAAAAATTTAACAGGTGACAACTATGTTTTAACCTAGATATAAACTTTCTCCTCGCCGAGACGAACACGTAAATATGCGTGTTCCTACAATCGGACCACGGCAATATGGAGTCTATCGATGTCAAACGTTAAGCAACTTTATTTTCTTTGTTTTGATGGAAGAATTGGACGTTCTCCCCTTATATTTACTTGATTTTACATTTACAATTCTATATGTCAAAACACGTCTTTTCTAAACATTTCCGGTTGAAATATTCATAAAAATAAATTTGGTCGCATAAATCGGCCAAATACCATATGTGCGCTGCTAGAAGACATAGAGGCCTCCTCTCTCCCACAGGGACTCAAACGGTGGTCGGCGAATTACCTGAGTGGTCGACATTCGTCAAAAGTTTTCAGAGACAAAACCAGCAAGCCACGTAAAATTAAACAGGAGGTACCACAGGGTGGTGTCCTGTCCCCGCTACTGTCCAATTATTACATCTCTAAGCTCCCTCAACCACCAGAGGGTGTCAATATTGTCTCTTATGCTGACGAATGTTCGATCATGGCGTCTGGGAATGGAATTGAGGACTTGTGCTCGAAAGTAAACGGTTATCTCGCCGATCTTTCTCGCTTCTTCACTGCAAGGAGCCTTGCCCTATCCCCTGCGAAATCCTCGGCAACCCTATTTACCACCTGGACGAAGGAGGTCACACTGCAACTGGGTATTCACGTTGATGGCGTAACAATACCGACGGTGAATAACCCGAAAATTCTCGGAGTTACCTTTGACAGTCTGCTCTCCTTCTCGGCGCATACAACCGCAATTGCTAATAAAGTACAGAGCCGCAACAATGTCCTCAAGTCGCTGGCCGGCAGCACTTGGGGCACTTGCTGCTCGGCTATTGCAGCAGGCTCAACTCATACCTGAGCAGGATTAATGAGGTTGTGCCCAACCAATACCCGGCATGTGGAGAGTCGCCACATGACTCTCGGCACCTCTTCACATGCCCTGAGAACCCCACCCAGCTGACACCCCTGTCCTTATGGACAGACCCTGTGGAAGTCGCACACTTCCTGGGCCTCCCCTTAGCTGAAACAGACGACAACGTTGACGGATGAACCGACCCGAGCGGGGCTTGGTAACCGCTACAACAACAACGCAGAACTATGGCACACCGTAAGGTGTTTTGGGTCAAAAAGACTTTTTAGTAAAAGTTTTTACACCTTCAGGAGGCCGTCGATTGTATAATGGAGAACGAAGACGAGTATGTTATATTGGTCATCCCTCCTGACACTGCGATTTTAAGTTATGAAGAGGATTGGTATGCAGCACCATGCTGAATGATTTGACTGGAAAAATATAGGTTGTTTCACGTCGACAAGATGATCCAGATTGGGATGAAAGTAATTATGAGCCCCTTTCACGTTTTGCGAAGCGTAAAAGGGTCGATAAAGGCAATTTCGAGAACCATTTTGGAAACGGGTTTCACCACTTAAATCCAATAGAATACATCGTATGCTTTGATAATTTTTTTACGAACTACCACTTTTTATGCGATTTAAAGCGATTGGGTTAATGAGCTACTAGATTCCCAATTATATTCCTAAAAGAAAGGAAGATAAACAGTTCTAGAGCAGAATATGATTGTTGATTTTACAAAAATAACGAGACTGCAATATTACGATAGAAGGACAGTAATGTCACAATGGGAAAGAATTTTGATTATATAGAGCACATAGGAAAAGTACGCAGTTGGTGCAATATTCGAAAACAAAAGCCGAATTTCGATGTACCGAGACTTTTCATAAATTATAACCAAGGTATGGGAGGTGTGGCCCAAATGGACCAATCTATTAGCCTATATAGGGTGTCCATTAGAGAAAAGAAGTGGTGGTGGCCAACCTTTACATACTGCCCGGATTTAGCAGTTAGTAGTGCTTGGAAGCTACACGTTTCCATATGCAAAACCGAAAATAAGTCCCCAATGGATCAATTGTCAGACGTCACATTGTGCAAACGTATCTAAAACCTACTTCATCCCGATAACCTCGTCCTTCATCACTAGTAGTTGGAGCTGTATCGATAAACAACGGTCACAATTCTGAACGCTTGACAAACCGATTGTGGTGTGTACACTCAGAAAAACGCCTGCCAAATATATATTTCCCAATACATGATTTGGTAACTATAATCAAATAACGTAACTTTAACCAAATCATGTTTTGAGAAAAACAAATTTAGTTGAGACAACTAAACAGTGTGGTTTGCCACTTTAAGTACCGCTGGAGATGTTAATTGTGCACAAAAACACTTTGGGTTGAACGCAATTGCTTTGCTAAATTTCATACACATTGTGCCCAAGTGAGTACACCTCTTTTTCGCGAAATCACATTTTTTTGTTTAAAATCTAATATAACGAGAAGGAAAAGAGCTAACGCAATAATTTTTTTTGTGAATAAAGTTCAAGTTATGTCGATTAAAGGAAAACTAAAGCGAAGGAAGAAGTGGGAAGAGCATCTGAAGACCTGTAACTTCACCTCTGGTGCGAGTAAGCTTTGGTCAACCGTCAAGTCACTGTCCAATCCGACGAAGCATGACGACAGGCTCGAAATTTCTTTCGGCGACCATGCTTCGTCGGACCCGGAGCGATGCGCGAGCTATTTTAGCCGGCAGTTCATACTGCATCCTCCGGTGGACAAAGCCAAGCGTCGAGTGACAAGAAGGCTGCACAAACTGCCAACAACTTGTGCCCCCCTTGCTTTCACTTGCGGTGAAGTTCAGGTGGCCATCGGGAAGGCGAAAGCCTCTAAAGCCATGGGTCCCGACGGAATATGCATGTTGATGCTGAAAAAATTTGGGTCCTGAGGGAGTAGCGTACCTAACGGAGGTCCTCAATTTGTCAATGGCCACTCTCATCATCCCAGACATCTGGAAGGTGGGGAGAGTGGTCCCAATGCTCAAACCGCGGAAACCAGCCAACAAAGGAGATTCGTATCGACCGATAACACTCCTTTCCCCGTATTTCACGAACCACCTGACCCACCGAAGCATCAGCATGGTTTCCGTAAAGTGCATAGTACAACAACAGCACTTAACGCCATAAACTCTCAGATAACACGTGGCCTTAACCGTCCCTGCGAGAGAACTATTCAGTAGCATTGGACCTGTCAAAGGCGTTTGACACCGTCAGTCACTCCACGCTACTAGAAGATATAGAGGCTTCCTCTCTCCTACAGAGGCTCAAACAGTGGTCGGCGAATTATCTGAGTGGTCGACATTCGTCGGTAATGTTTCTAGACAAATCGAGCAAACTTAGAAAAATAAAACAGGGGGTTCCACAGGGTGGTGTCCTTTCCCCGCTACTGTTTAACTTTTACATTTCAAAGCTCCCTCAACCACCAGAGGGAGTCTCGATTGTCTCCTACGCCGACGATTGCTCGATCATGGCGACTGGGAATTGAATTGATGAGTTGTATTCGAAAGTAAACGGGTATCTCTCCGAGCTTTCTCGCTTTTTCACTGCAAGAAGCCTAACCCTCTCGCCTACGAAATCCTCTGCGACTTTGTTCACCACCTGGACGAAAGAGGTCAGGCTACCGCTGGGAATTCACGTTGATGATACACCAATTCCGACGGTAAATAACCCCAAAATGCTTCGACAGTCTGCTCTCCTTCTCTGCGCACGCAACCGCTATTGTCAACAAAGTACTGTTTTCTTGAATTTTCTGGGTTTTAGCCACTCACTCCTTATTTAAACCTCTAATTTAGGAGTTGATGGTATCCCAATAAAACCCACCTTGCCGAAATAATTTTTATAACCGAGCGCACTTGTGCTCAGACGAAAAATGAGAATATTATAAATTTTTGGAAACCCTTACTACGTAGCTGAAGAACGGGGGCTGAACACCTTTTGCAGAGAACACCTTTCTTAGGGTTTGTAAACTTTTTTTTTATAATTATTTTACATTAATTCAATTTTTGTAAGAACTATACAACATATATATAAAGTACGTATACCAAATTAAAGAGAATCAAATTTCCTATTAAATGAGATTAAATTTTTAAAAATTCATCCATTTGTTTTTAAGAAATCTTTATTTCAAAAATAGCATATCTTGAACTTTAACCTTTGATAATTCTTGTTGTTGTTGTTTCCCCAAAAAAAGAAGTATACCGTTATACTCAGCTCAATCATCTCTATCGACCCCAATATATATATATATATATATATTTTTTTTTTTTTTGAGATTTGGAGCCAAACTGCATTTATGCCTCAGTAAAATAAGCGGACAACGACCACTTTTAATTTTTGTTTTATATCGATGGCCGCTATACTGCACTTATTCCACTGCATTTTCCGGAACACATCAAGATAACCAACCGTTCAGCTATGGGAAAACTAAAAATGTAGACCGATAGTACTTCTTACTTCTTACACAACTATTGTCAACTTCTTTTTAATAACAAAATAATCTATCTTAAGTTGATAAAACTATGTGTTTCTTTACTAAATAAGTTAAATTATATATTTTAATAGTGTTTAAAAAGTGAGAACAGGTGATTTAGTGAATCTTTGTCGGTGTAAGTGCCCATAGAAAACAACGAAATTTAACAAAAGTTTTTTGTTCATAACTTTTAAATGGTTAATAATATTAGCCCCCCTCCGGATTGTTATTAGGGGGGCCGAAACGCGTCGTTTGGTACTCCTCCCGACTTTTCCGCACCTTTTTTAGGGGTTGTTACCCCACCCTAGAGAATTACCCTACTTTACTTTTAAATTGCGGAAAATAATATTTATATAGTTAAAATCGGCGTAAAAAGTACTAGCAATCTGCATTTTTAGTTTTTCTATAGCTGAACGGTTGGTTATCTTGATGTATGCCCATTTTCCAATTAACAGTTATAATTATGCACTTTAACTCCAAGTAAATTATCGCTGTAAACAAGAGTCAAAACTTACCGACAAATTATTCTTGTATTCAATTAGTTGGTTGCTAGCAGCGTCACGATAAGACATTTTGTAAAAGTTTAGTTATGAGCGTTTAGAACGAATAACACAAATGCCGCTCCGAAATAACAAACGAAATCTGATATAAAAATTCTTTTGCACAGAAAATGATAAACAGGTACAAACTGGAAGCTCTTTTATACTTGTTGACAGCTAAATTCACCAGGGTTTTAGCTCGCTGCTAAGAAAAAGAGTACTAAATCAGTGATGGTACATACGTTTTTGCAAAATCACTACACAAGTAAATTCGGGCTTTTGGGTACGCTTTTAAAACTATTGGGGTGTTCACAGTTCGTTCCAAATTGTGTCTGAAAATGTAGACGTCTACATTTTCAGACACAATTTGGAACGAACTGTGAGCACCCCTTTCTAGCAGTCGTCGCAAAATCGTCTCAAAACTTTGCCGGTGTTGCCAGCCATTTCTTCTTTGCGTGCTTTTTTATATGTCGCCTTTCGATTTTGTTACTGAAAAATTGTAATTATTTAACTTAATTACCAATTCCTAATATTTGTTATTTCTTTTCCTTGATTTGTTTCTTTTCATCATAAATTACGTTCAAATTAAACGCAAATATAGAAAACGTGCCCAATAAATAAAAAAATGCGATTAGTATTGCCATAATGCAACCCTGCTGCGAGGTTGCAAAATGTAGACGCGTAAAAAACATACCTTTGAGTGTGACAAAATGTAGACGGCGTCGTTTTCCAATTTTGTATGGGAAACAACAACACCACA
>NW_016160387.1:59998-61750 GCF_001687245.7 Rhagoletis zephyria
TGTGACGTCACACTGGTGCAATTGCGAGAGAGAAATGCCAAAACGTGAGCAAGAATGGAAGAAGAAGAAAAAATGTTGCAAGGAAAACGTAAACAAGTTGCACCAGTGTGACGTCATGCAAACAACTATTCCGTCAAATTCGTTAAGAGAGGAATAGCGGTCCGAGATCGGCGCAACCTTTGTATTCTCTCAATCGTGCAACTAGCGGAATTAAAAGAAGACGCCGGGTTTAAATTCGTTGTTTTCCGTATAATACATCATTAAATCATTAAGTTTCGTGTTTTTTTGTTACAAATTCGTGTAAAATAAACTATGTTGAACATCGAGATATTAATATGTACTCATTTCGTGCATTTATTAATGGGATTTCAGTACTAACAAGTTGTGCTGTGGAAATAACTTTTGAACGGTGTAAAAAAAATAAGTTTCCGCCTTCGGATTCTTAATACTGGCAGTAATACGCGTCGTTTGATACCCCTTTCGATTAATTTGCATCAATTTTCGGTGGGGACCATGAATTGCACCATAACCCATGTTTCCCCACAAAATTTCTACAATATTTATCTAATAATTCCTTATGACATTAAGGGCCAATTTCAAATGAATATATAAGTGGCACTTAAGTTTAATTGTGGATTGTTGTTTAAATGCCATTTAACTTTCGCTGGGCTTCAGATCAACTTTGTTTAAATATGCCAAACAATTGGCAGCACTGCTGCTTGTTTCTTGAAATTGTTGTTGCACGCTTATGCAAACGTCAAAGCTGTGAAGCTGTTTTTTGTGATCTGCTTAAATTTTGTGTTTTATAAAGCTGTTTACGCTTAATAAAGTATGACATTAAAAAAGTGTTAATGAACTTCTGGTGCACAATTTAAAGATAAGTAAAATATCAAAATTTCCTGTAAATTTGATTAATTTAACATGATATTCTTAATAGCATGTGCCGAGTACTTTGTTTCATATAATATAATGTTGTTTTACAAATGTTTTTGCTTGTGCACATTTATTNGATCTGCTTAAATTTTGTGTTTTATAAAGCTGTTTACGCTTAATAAAGTATGACATTAAAAAAGTGTTAATGAACTTCTGGTGCACAATTTAAAGATAAGTAAAATATCAAAATTTCCTGTAAATTTGATTAATTTAACATGATATTCTTAATAGCATGTGCCGAGTACTTTGTTTCATATAATATAATGTTGTTTTACAAATGTTTTTGCTTGTGCACATTTATTTTTCTCTTTTTGTCATTTCTGCTGTTTCATCTTTGTCACAGCTGTTTGCGTTGTGTTTATTAGGTGTCAAATATACAGGATGCTTTCCATTTCCAGACAACCGGTCAGGTACGAGCATTTAGTTAAACAATATAAGAATATTGTAGTATATACCACAAAAACGTATATTTTCTATAAAAAATCATAACTCAGAAAAAAATCTTCGCTATTAGAGATTTGGGTTGATTGTAGTTCAAAGTGTCTCTTTCCCAGTAAAAAAGTTTGAGAGAAAAAAAATACAGTTTTTGAGAAATTAAATTAAAAAAAAAATTTGCACTTTTTGTTTATTGTTAAATAAAAAATCTTAAATAGTGAAGATCAATAATTATATCATTCTATCTTGAAGTGACAAGAATTACTGACATTTGAGTAAAAACATTGTTGGAATCTATTAAATTTTGACAAAGTTATGGGCATTTTAAAAAAACATTCTCACTGTCAATTCGAATAATCGATTTTTGCCTGAAAAACAAAATCG
>NW_016160387.1:63267-64125 GCF_001687245.7 Rhagoletis zephyria
GTTCTTTTTGCGGTGCATTCATCGATACCATCCGAGGAAGTTAGTCTTCCTGTCATTGAATATACCGAATTTAAATGTATACGTGTACAGGCTGGAAAGACTTATATTTATTTAGCTCTTTGCTACATCCCTCCTAATTCTGCCGTATCGGTATATATGCAGCTAGTTTCTTTACTTGAGACCGTAAATGCAATGCTTACGGCATCCGATTCTATGATTGTTTTGGGCGATTTAAATCTGCCACATATTTCATGGAACATCATTGACACCGATGTTGTACCAGTTTCATCTAGAGATAGTTACAATGTATTTCTGGAGGAAATGGCTAACTTTGCCTCGAATATAAATATTATATGTCCAAATAAGTTTGGAAAGGTCTTGGATCTCGTTTACGTTGATGATGTTCCGAAGGCCTCTATTAATCGGTGTGATCCCCTAGTTTTGCCGGAAGATGCATACCATCCTGCTCTTGAGTTAAGCTACGAAATCATAAATGAAATACATAATAATAAGTCAAGTTCAAGTACTAGATATGTTTTTGCGAAAGCAAATTTCAGGAAAATTAACAAAGAACTTTCAAAGTTATCTTGGCCAATATATAGAGATGACGTGGAGCGTAGCGTTGAGCACTTTAATGATACTGTTTTCAATTTGTTTCGAAAGTATGTGCCAATACGTAATATTGTTCATGAAGAACCAATACAATTATGGTTCACTAAAGAGCTTAAAAAATTGAAAAATAAAAAGTCACATTCTTTTCAACTGTATAAAAGAACGGGCTTACACAGTGATCACGTAAAGTACTCAGTTTTGCGGCATAATTACTTTGCATTAAATAAGAAATGTTATAATTCATAT
>NW_016160387.1:64222-65106 GCF_001687245.7 Rhagoletis zephyria
ATAGCTACTTTGCATTAAATAAGAAATGTTATAATTCATATCTATGTAAAATTAATAAGAATTTAATTAACAATCCTAAATCATTTTATGGTTTCGTAAATACAAACCGCAAAGTACATGGTTTTCTGTCCGCTAGGCATCNATCCTAAATCATTTTATGGTTTCGTAAATTCAAAGCGTAAGGCACATGGTTTTCCGTCCGCTATGCATTATCGCAACACTGTATCTAGCGACAGCCAACTCATTGCCAACATGTTTGCTCGGTTCTTTAGGTCCAATTATTCTGTAGACTTCCCTATAAGTGGAGACTATCCGTACGAGCTTTGTCCAATCAACTCTGCTTATATTCCAGTAATATCTTCCGATGAAGTTTTACACTATTTAAAAACCTTAAAAGCGTCATTTAGGCCTGGACCTGATCATATTCCGACCTGTTTTCTTAAAAACTGCACTGAGAACATCTGCGAGCCTTTAACAACTCTATTCAATTTGTCACTTAAACATAGCGTTTTTCCGTCAGCCTAGAAGGAGTCTTTCATAATACCACTTTACAAAAACGGCAGCAGGTCGTCTATAGAAAACTATCGAGGCATAGCGAAACTCTCCGCTATCCCCAAATTATTCGAAGCAATTATTGTTAACCAGCTGACATATTCTATATCTTCTTCAATTACACAATCTCAACACGGGTTTTCTAAAGGAAAATCTACTATGACTAATTTATTGGAGTTTACAACTCATGTCTCAAACGGTTTTAGAGAAAATGCTCATACCGACGTAATATACACCGATTTCACCGATCGGCTTTCAGCCCAATCTTCTTCAATGGATCTCATCTTACCTCTCTGATAGAACACAAAGAGTTATTGTTAATAATTGTTCTT
>NW_016160387.1:65241-65485 GCF_001687245.7 Rhagoletis zephyria
CTGTTTATTCAAAATCAAATTATAATCTGGAGCAGGTATCCAATTTTGTCGATCTAGGTATCACAATGGATTCCAAACTCAATTTCAACCATCATATTAATGTTACAGTCAATAAAGCCAAGGCGTTTTTGCATTTGTAAAGCGATGGTCAAAAGAGTTCAGAGATACTTATGTTACAAAAGCTCATTTTACTACTTTAGTTAGACCTATACTAGAATACCGATCTATTGTTTGGAATCCCCGC
>NW_016160388.1:0-2565 GCF_001687245.7 Rhagoletis zephyria
GACGACTTGATCGGAACATCGAGTGAAAAGATTTAGCGCGGCCGACATTATTAACCCAAAAACAAACAATGTATGGAAGGAATTTGGGCAATAAGATGGTTTTCATTCTTACTAAATTAAGCAAAATGATGGTATTTACCCACAACCCAAAGAACGATGCGTGAATCTCAATCAATGTAAAATTGAAAAACTTCTGCACAAATTATTTTAGATATAAAATACAACGACTGACTCAGTTATGGTCTTTATCAATTTTTAATAGGAAAATTTTCCTACTGGGATGCCTAATTTGTATCTTTTAAGATGCAAAATTTCTATATGTACATACGTTTGCAAATATTTATATACGCTCAATGT
Organism: Rhagoletis zephyria; assembly: GCF_001687245.7. Classification (NCBI taxonomy): domain Eukaryota; kingdom Metazoa; phylum Arthropoda; class Insecta; order Diptera; family Tephritidae; genus Rhagoletis; species Rhagoletis zephyria. The sequence continues at coordinate 358 of NW_016160388.1, forward strand.
TATATGACAAGTGCACTTCACGAACATATGTATGTACATAGGCGAAAACTATCCAAAAGTCGAAGAAATGAAAAAGTACAAGTTATTTGCGTATATATGTATGTATGTATAAACGTATGTACATATGTATGTTTACACAGTATCAGTTTTTAAAATTGCTAATAAAAATCACCGAAGGTACGCGTAAAGAACAAAAAAAAATGCACCAATGCAATAAATATGTTCGTATGTAATTATGTATATCTGCAAGGGTGTATGTATATATATTTCGCATGTGCTATTTCTTGTGCTGTCGATATATGGCGCATATATACGTATGTATGTGCGTGGTATGCAAAATACGGAGTACCCTGACCTAACCCAAACTAACCGTTTTTTAGGTGATGAATATGTATGAATATTTTTATGCAAGTAGTTGGAAATTATGTATGTATCTATTTACATATGTACATATGTACTCATAACACAATTTGTCCTCCTTTTTTTCACTTTACTTCCCTATATGTACTCCAATATTCACATATTCACATGCACATTGTACATTGGCTGGGTTTTTTTTTCAGAAAATAGGGGGGGTTTCACTTGTTTTGTTTTTTGCTAAATTACCGCGACCGGGAAATCACGTTTTCAGCCCCTGATTTTAGCTTGTTTTAAAAAACCAATTGCACTTTTTATATTTTCACCCTTTTTTTTTATTAATATATATGTATATTGCTCAACAATAAACTTGTATTTCACACGCACCTGTTTCGTGATATACGTTCAACGATTTACTAATTTATTGCTGGTACTTTGCTGGCTTCTTTGCTTCCTTGATTATGGAATAGGTTGTTTTCCAGTTCGCCTCCTTTTCTTGCTGGTGATCTTTATGCCAATGAAATTATAGTGGACGTTGTTGGTAAATGTACAAAAATATTCCTCTGCTCAAGTTTGACGGCTCGAAGGACCAAAATGTTTGGGCGAAAAATACCTTAATAGAGCGCCGATTCAAACTCAGAGGAAATGGATATGGAAGGAATAAAAATATACCAAACGATTTAATGAGTAAAAATGTATTTACTTTATTTAAGATTCTTAAGAGTGTAGAAAAGTATTAAGTGAATATAATATACACAAGCGTAACGAAGATTACCTTTGTGCCAAGAATGCGGAAGCTGGTGATGTGTACTCCAACGTATATTTGGACTATAATAATGGTCAGCTTATAAGATACATACTTATATAAGCATGTGATATCGTAAAGGAAGCAAAGGTGTACTTTCAGCAGTTATGCATCTTTGCAGCTGATAGCGGGGCCGAAAGTACATCAGTGTTTCCCAAACGTTGAAGGCTTTTGGGTTCAACAGGTGTCATTGGAAAGGTTTTTTCTCATCGTTTTTATTTTTTTTGCTAATAAACTCATTTAAAGGATGACAGAGAAAGGTAGGATGAACGAATGTGTGAAGACCCCAAGTCCCTACACTCAGGGACTTCACAATTGGCTGTCACATTTAATGAAATTGAATTGTTGAGTTTTTATATTATATATATATATATACATGTACGTAGAATTTTGAATTTTCTATAATTGTTATTATATATATACATTAATACATGTATGTAGACCTGAATTGTATTTATCTACTTATATATATACATATTAAATGAATTGTTGGATATATATATTTATATACGTGAAATTAACATACATATGTACATATTTATGTTGAGGGTTGAAGTACATACATACGTACTAATGTAGGAGCAAGTAAAAGGAAATAAGCAAAATGTTAGCGAGAATATTGTTAGGATAACTGTCTGCCTGCGTGCAGGACAGTATAAATAGAGCAGCAATTGGAATTAAAAATCACTTCTGGTAGAGTAGTCGTATACTCCAGTCGATCGTGCAAACGCAGATTGGAATGGCTAAGCAACGATTGTGAAGACTAGTTGCTTAGTAGGTAGTTAAGGTATATGGTGTGACGTGAAAACGCTGCCAAAGCAATACGTTATATTGGTGTGACGTGAAAACGCTGCCAAGTAGTACTTATATGGTGTGACGTGGAAACGCCGCCAAGGAAATACGTTATAGTGGTGTGACGTGCAAACGCTGCCAGCTAAATAGCGAAATAAAGAAGCGTCACTATAAGAATCATTGGCGGATTTATTTTAACGTTTGGATAAGGGAACCCAACATCCGACTGAGCCACAGCCCAGCTATAGACCGGA
>NW_016160388.1:6307-6641 GCF_001687245.7 Rhagoletis zephyria
GTTGTTGGATATATATATTTATATACGTGAAATTGACATACATATGTACATATTTATGTTGAGGGTTGAAGTACATACATACGTACTAATGTAGGAGCAAGTAAAAGGAAATAAGCAAAATGTTAGCGAGAATATTGTTAGGATAACTGTCTGCCTGCGTGCAGGACAGTATAAGTAGAGCAGCAGTTGGAATTAAAAATCACTTCTGGTAGAGTAGTCGTATACTCCAGTCGATCGTGCAAACGCAGATTGGAATGGCTAAGCAACGATTGTGAAGACTAAGTTGCTTAGTAGGTAGTTAAGGTATATGGTGTGACGTGAAAACGCTGCCAAA
>NW_016160388.1:6776-12032 GCF_001687245.7 Rhagoletis zephyria
AGACTAAGTTGCTTAGTAGGTAGTTAAGGGATATGGTGTGACGTGAAAACGCTGCCAAAGCAATACGTTATATTGGTGTGACGTGAAAACGCTGCCAAGTAGTACTTATATGGTGTGACGTGGAAACGCCGCCAAGGAAACACGTTATAGTGGTGTGACGTGCAAACGCTGCCAGCTAAATAGCGAAATAAAGAAGCGTCACTATAAGAATCATTGGCGGATTTATTTTAACGTTTGGATAAGGGAACCCAACATCCGACTGAGCCACAGCCCAGCTATAGACCGGATAAACCGGGTTCGTTACAAATGTTATTCAGAGTTGAATTAAGATGTGTTGGTATTTGAAAAATTGGGATACGAATGACTTTTTTTGGACAGAAATAAAAACAGTGTGAAAATACCTTTCCACTGAGATCCCTTAAGTCTAAATGAGAATAGTTTTGGCCCAGTTATTCAAGGTTTTCGTAAATCAATTTTTGAAAAAAGTAAAAAACAGATGTTTAAATATTTGTATGCAGATGGATCCACATGCGCCCCACGCTTTTCATTTTCAATTTCATAGATTGTTTATAATGACTTTTGCTAAAATTTCAAAATCAAAAGTTATCAAAACAAATTCTATGGGACTGAGAAGTATTATTTTCTACTTTTTAGTCCATTTATAAAAGCGTTGTATATTAAAAAGTTTTTTTTATATTATTTATTTTCTACTTTTTAGTCCTGTCTGAATAAAATTTTGCAATAGATATTAAAATAATTCAACGATATTAATAGAAAGGTGCACACACATGCATTTACATATGTATGTACATACAAACGANCGTTTTTTTTATATTATTTTTTTAACTTTATTTTCTTTTTCGATGGTCATATTATTGCCTTTTTATAATCAGGCGATATTAAATAAGAATTTTTCACCGTCGAATAAACAGTGAGTTAGGTATTAGCAAATTATTTTTATTTGCAAATAGCTTACGTATAAACGTGGTAATTGACAACTGACTGCGACTCTCTTTTAAGATACTATTATGTCAAAAAATATAAACAAACGATTCAAAATTCATACACATTTTTTTCAATTTGACTTTATGGGATGGTTCTTCTGAGAGCATTGTCAAATTCAATCACACTTCGTTAAATAAATTTTGATCTCTACCAAATAATATAATTCTTCTGTAAATATTTTATGAAGTGTTCCAAAATTCGCTCCGAGCGCGTTCATCTTTTGATTTAAATATTGTTTGTCAAGCATTTAGTTGTGAAGTTTGATCGGAGTATATATATACTCTTCAGTAATTAATCATATTACATTTAAATATAAATAAATATGGTAGAACGTTAGCAATTATTTAGTCTTAATAAATCCTTGTTTACAAAAGACGAAATAAACAAAAAACAACAACATAACGTAGTTTACGAAATCAAATGCAATGGTAAAGCTAGCGAAGCATGCAATAAAATATACTTAGGCACAACGAAGCGCGCTCTCGGTATTAGAATAAGCGAACATAAAACTGACGCAAGAAATAGGAAGACAACGACTGTATTAGCACAACATTTAACGAGTAGCAGCAGACTTTGAAAACGCGAAAATATTAGATGTGGAGAACAGAGATAGAACGCAACTAGCATTAGAAAGTTTGCGAATACAGCAAAAAATACAGAATGCAATGAATTTTAAGGAAGACGTCGACAATATAAATTGCGCATACAGGACAGCAATAATGTTCAATAAGAGAACAGACGAGCAGAAGTACACTTAAATATAAATAAGTAGATATCAGTGTGAATTTTTTGTTATATTTTCTTTGTTTGATGTTCAATGTAAGTTATGTCTTGCAGGAAAAAATTGTTATACCAACATCTTGTACTTGTTATAATTTCTATTTATATAAATGTGTGCCTAACTGTTTGTTTTTTATGTTTTATTTTCAATAAACACCAGACTCCCTGAGGAAGATGTGAAAAACATCGAAACGCGTAGGAGGAAAAATAAACTCTGTTTGCTGTTTATTAAACCGGCCGAAAAGCTCCTTTAACTACCCTATAGGAAATTGAAAGTTGGCCCTAGAAACATAACAATGAAATCGTTTTTATTTTTGCTCTTTTTTATTTCTATTAGTAATTCTTGTTACAGCTGTTTGCTTTGCGTTTATTAAGTGTCATAATTACATCAAACTGTTCGCTAGATGAACTGTGATCTTTATAATTGCCAAATTAAAAGCGATTCTGAACGCTACTTATCGTGCTGGCCCTGTGATGGTATTTGCCATCTAAAATGTGCTGGTTTGACAGGAACAATTCTGGACGCTATTAATGATGGAAAAGGTCTTCCCTGGTCTTGCTTAAAGTGCAGGTCAACCGAAGTTGATTTCTTTAAGTTGTTTAGGCAAGCCAGAAATGGTTTTTCTGAGGTGGGGAGTTGTCGGTACTGACCGAAAAATTTAAGCATTATGAAAATGTGTTTAAATCCTTTAAATGCTTAGATACCGCACAATCTGTGAAGGATATTCCTGTGTCAAAACGCAAGCGTCTTCATAGTCCGCCTAATGAAGGGATAATCGCTCCACGTCAGAACAATCTTCCGAATGACTTAATTAACCTCGCTTCTCCATGTCCACAGACATGGGAGTCGTCATCTTCAAAAGAATGTATAACAAAGTCTGCTTCCGCTTTTAATTACAACGAGCCTGAACTATCTTCCCCTTCCCCGTTGAAGTTGTGGCACTGTCATCTAATCCTCTAACGCTTGCTCTACCCTCAATTAGTAACTTAGTTACTCAACCCCTTCCGCCGGTAATCGAGTTTAATACTAGGAGACTGGTTGTGGTTCCCCCAAAAAAGTCTATATTTGTCTCTAGATATTCGAAGGATACTTCCGAAGATGATATAAAGTTTTACATATCGTCCAAATTTAAAACTATCAACTTAAGTATCAGAAAATTTAATTTTAAATATGAAAGAAATATTTCTTCATTTAAAATAGACGTAAATTTAGAAAATTTTGACATGCTGCTTAGTAGTTCTTTTTGGCCCTCCGGAGATTTCGTATCTTCTTCTTCTTTATAGGCGCTGTAACCGCCTAAGCGATTTTGGCCGGGTCCAAAACAGCACGCCAGTCATTTCTCTTCTGTGCTAACTGACGCCAATTGAAAATGCCAAGTGAAGCCAAGTCCTTCTCCACCTGGTCTTTCCAACGCAGAGGAGGCCTTCCTCTTCCTCTGTTACCAGCATCGCGGCCCGCGTTGAATATTTTCAGAGCAGGAGCGTTTCTGTCCATCCGAACGACATGGCCAAGCCAGCGGAGCCGCTGAATTTTAATTCGCTGCACTATGTCTATATCGTTGTAAAGCTCATACAGCTCATCGTTAAATCGTCTGCGATATTCGCCATCACCAACGCGTAAAGGTCCGTAAATCTTTCGCAGAATCTTTCTCTCGAAAACTCCAAGAGCCGCCTCATCAGATGCTTTCATTGTGCTCCAAGATGCGCCATACACCAGCACAGGCATGATGAGTGACTTATAGAGTGTGAACTTTGTACGACGAGAGAGGACTTTACTTCTCAATTGCCTACTCCGCCCAAAGTAGCACTTGTTGGCAAGAGTGATTCTCCGTTGGATTTCAAGGCTGACATTATTATTGGTGTTAATGCTGGTTCCCAAATAAACGAAGTCGTCTACTTTTTCAAACTTGTAACTGTCAACAGTGACGTGGGTGCCAAGACGCGTATGCTCTGACTGTTTGTGTGCTGACAGGAGATACTTCGTTTTGTCCTCGTTCACCACCAGACCCATTCGCTTTTCTTCCCTATCCAATCCTGAGAAGGCAGAACAGACGTAGCCCTTGTTTTTACCGATAATATCGATGTCGTCGGCATACGCCAGCAATTGTACGCTCTTATAAAGTATTGTGCCTGAGCGGTTCAGTTCTGCGGCTCTTATTATCTTCTCCAACATAAGATTAAAGAAATCACACGAAAGGGGGTCCCCTTGTCTGAAACCTCGTTTGGTATCAAACGGCTCGGAGAGGTCCTTCCCTATTCTGACGGAGCTGGTGGTATTGCTCAACGTCATTTTACACAGCCGTATTAGTTTCGCGGGGATACCAAATTCAGACATCGCGGCATAAAGGCAACTTCTCTTCGTGCTGTCGAAAGCGGCTTTGAAATCGACAAATAGATGGTGTGTGTCGATCCTATTCTCGCGGGTCTTTTCCAATATTTAGCGTATTGTGAATACCTGGTCTATGGTGGATTTTCCAGGCCTAAAGCCACACTGATAAGGTCCAATCAGCTCGTTGACGGTGGGCTTCAGTCTTTCGCACAATACGCTCGATAAGACCTTGTAACCTATGCTTAGAAGGCTGATTCCGCGGTAGTTGGCGCGTATGGCGGGGTCGCCTTTCTTGTGGATTGGGCAGAGCACACTTAAATTCCAGTCGTCGGGAATGCGTTCATCGGACCAAATTCTGCTGATGCATGCCCCTCATCAGCTCCTCGCCGCCGTACTTGAATAGCTCGGCTGGCAGGCCGTCAGCTCCAGCAGCTTTGTTGTTTTTCAGCCACGTAACCGCTATTCGTACCTCGCCATAGTCAGGCGGTGGGACAGCTGCTCCATCATCATCGACTGGGGACTCGGGTTCGTCTTCCTCACTACTTTCAGCGCTGCTACCATTCAGTAGGTTATAAAAGTGTTCCCTCCACAATTTAAGTATATTCTGGACATCGGTCACTAGGTCGCCATTGTTGTCCTTACAGGAGTTCGCCGCGGTCCTGAAACGTTCCGTAAGTCGCCTAACCCTCTGGTAGAATTTTCGGGCGTTCTTCCTGTCGGCCAGCATCTCAAGCTCTTCGCACTCACGTATTTCGGCCTCTCTCTTCTTATTNCATTGTTGTTCTTACAGGAGTTCGCCCCGGTCTTGAAACCTTCCGTAAGTCGCCTAACCCTCTGGTAGAATTTTCGGGCGTTCTTCCTGTCGGCCAGCATCTCAAGCTCTTCGCACTCACGTATTTCGGCCTTTCACTTCTTTTTGCTTCAAATACGCCTCGCTTCCCTCTTCAAATCTCTATGGCGGTCCCACATAGCGCGTTGCGCCCGATCCCAGCGTGGCCCTGTAGGCGGCACCTTTTTTCTCTGCAGCTTCCTGATACTCCTCATCGTACCAGTTGTTCTTTCGGGCTCGCTGAAATCCAACTACTTCTTCGGCGGCGGTACTTAATGATCGGGAAATGTGGTTCCACTGCTCGCGTACGTCG
>NW_016160388.1:12057-22650 GCF_001687245.7 Rhagoletis zephyria
TTTTTCAGATCTGGAGCAGCCATATAGCTTGATGGATGTTCTTATGCTGGAACTTAGTACTACATATTATCATGTTTCGGGCCCCGGCGAAGTCGATCAGCCTCAGTCCGTTATCGGACGTTTCGTCGTGGAGGCTGAATTTTCCGACAGTGGCGCCAAAGATCCCTTCCTTGCCCACCTTGGCATTAAAATCGCCAAGCACGATTTTGACATCGTGTCGGGGGCAGCGCTCATATGTACGTTCCAAGCGCTCATAGAAGAGATCCTTGGACGCCGCATCCTTCTGTTCCGTCGGAGCATGGGCGCAGATGAGCGAGATGTTGAAGAATCTAGCTTTGATGCGGATTGTGGCTAGACGTTCGTCCACCGGGGTGAACGCCAGTACTCGGCGACGGAGTCTCTCTCCTACCACGAATCCAACACCGAATTTGCGCTCCTTTACGTGGCAACTGTAGTAGACGTCGCAAGGCTTCACGCTTACTTTACCTTGCCCCGTCCATCGCATTTCTTGGATGGCGGTGATGTCAGCCTTTGTCTTCCCGAGGACATCAACCAGCCGGGCAGAGGCACCTTCCCCATTAAGGGTCCGGATATTCCAGGTGCATACCCTTAAATCATAGTCCTTTATACGTTTGCCGTGGTCGTCATCAGAAAAAGGGGGTCTCATCCGAGGCTGTTTGCTTCTTTTCATTGGGCGGGGTTTTTACGTGGCGGGACCCAAACCCAGCGCACGCGGAGTTTTACGCCCTCTCACTTTAGCTCGCTCCCAAACGGGTGTTTGGTTGCTACCCAGAGGATACGTGGATATAAATATCCGGACGTTGTGAGCTGCGATTTGAACCGTACGCACAAGAATCGCTTCTGGCCACTCCCAGGTGAATGGCAGTCAAAAGTTTTTCACTTCTGCGCCCGGAACCATCCTCCAATGTTTTAACATATTTATTTATTTATTTGTTAATTAAAATTATTATTACTTATATTTATTTTGTACACTTCTCCTCCAGTTTATTTCAAAATGCAAAGATCACCAATACGTACACGCAACTTCACAACAACAACAGAAAATCAACATGAAAACCCAACACACTTCAAACTTAAACATTTCACAAAGTATACAACCTAATGGTTTTCCAAATGAAAATAACTTGGGTGCGAATTTATCAAAATCTATTAAGTTGCCTCATTTTTGGGAAGATTGTCCTGAAGCATGATTTCTCCTTGTGGAAGGACAGTTATTAACAATATACATGATGATAATATCAAATTTCAAAACGTTTAGTTGTTCTTCAAAGAGAGTCAATTGCTAAAATTATTGATGTTATCAATCCGCCTCCTTTGATTAACAAAGAAGAAAGTTTTATGTGAAAGATTTTCTCTAAGCGAAGAGAAGAGGTTAGAACAATTATTTTCAAATACCGAACTGGGTGATCGTTCACCATCAGAACTTTATCGACATATGAAACCTTTAGCAGCTTCCAAATCAATTGTTAGTAAATAACTTTATTTAAATTATGGAGTAGGAAGTTACCGCAACAAATACTAATTCGTATAACTTCTTGTAGTAATTAAAATACTGAAGAAATTATTTCGCTTGCAGATAAATTCTTTGATTTGATAAATAAGCCCCAACCGACTAAATCTTTTAATGTTGCTAGTGTAGAAAATAATAATAATATTCTTGAACAATGCATTCGAAATTTAACTGAGTTGACTAGAGCCATTTACCTAAATACTAACAAAATTACAGCAGACATTAATGAATTACAAATTAGATCAAGGTGTAGAGATATAGATAGATATAGAGGTCGTTCTAAATCAAGAAAGTTTTCTAGATCTAGAAACGATATTAACCAAAATATTTGTTGGTATCATAGAAAATTTAAAAATAATGCTTTTAAATGCATTCAACCTTGTAACACAAATAAAAAAGAAAATTCTAATGTTTTAAACTAGATCGTTCCATTATGACGGAGTCTAATAAGGTAAATGAAGATAAACCATCACGCCGCCTATTTATTTATTATATAATAAATTAAATTTTTTAATCGATACTGGTGCAATCTTTTCGGTCATTCCTTCTTCAAAACTCAAATCACATAAAAGAAATTCAGACCTTAATTTGACTGCAGCTAGCGGTTCTTCTATTAAAACTTATTTTACAAAGCTTTTAAAATTGATCTAGGTTGAAGACGCGATTTTGAATTCCCTTTCATAGTAGGTATTATTATTGGGTGCAATGGGGTATAGTCGTTGTGCTGATTATGCAGTTACAGTTGCAGGGCTATACTCAATCCCGACTCTTGCGTCCTCGTTCGCACACTCTGGGCAGCGTGAGCAACCCATGTGCGAGATGCGGTAACCAATCCGAGTGGGGCCTTGGGTCACGGCAGAAATAGGGGGAGCTTCGATGGGGCCACTCCGACTTAATCGGTTTAAGGGCTCACTGAAGTTTGCAGAGTCCGTTCACCAGTAGGTGCGGCTGCAAGCAGGTGTCTGTCTTGGAGCAAGCGGCTCGCTATATAAACGTGTATTTGTTTGCGAAACCACCCCCGTCCCAGCAATGGGTTGTGCGCGGTTTGGGACCCGCCACGTAAAAGCCCCTTCCAGTGAAGAAGCGAACCAATTCCTCAGATGATACCCAATTCCCCCACAACCGACGGCCAATTTATTCGCTACTCGACTCTCACACCTGCTCTCAGAGAGCACTCTTCAACAAACCGATATATGCGAGCAGTTGCACCACATTTCCCGCTCATTAAGTACTGCCGCCGAAGAAGTAGTCGGATTTCAGCGAGCCCGAAAGAACAACTGGTACGATGAGGAGTGTCAGGAAGCTGCAGAGAAAAAAGGTGCCGCCTACAGGGCCACGCTGGGATCGGGCGCAACGCGCTATGTGGGACCGCCATAGGGATTTGAAGAGGGAAGCGAGGCGTATTTGCCGCAATAAGAAGTGAGAGGCCGAAATACGTGAGTGCGAAGGGCTTGAAATGCTTGCCGACAGGAAGAATGCCCGAAAATTTTACCAGAGGGTTAGGCGACTTACGGAAGGTTTCAAGACCAGGGCGTACTCCTGTCAGAACAACAATGACGGCCTAGTTACCGATGTTCAGAACGTACTTAAATTATGGAGGGAACACTTTTCCACGCTACTGAATGGTAGCAGTACGGAAAATTTTGGAGAACAACCCGAGCCCACAGTCGATGATGACGGAGTCGATGTTCCTCCACCTGACCATGATGAGGTACAAATAGCAATAACGCGGCTGAAAAACAACAAAGCTGCTGTCAGCTGAGATATTCAAGTACGGTGGCGAAGAGTTGATAAGGTGCATGCATCAACTCTTGGTCAGAATATGGGCAGATGAACGTATGCCCGACGACTGGAATTTAAGTGTACTCTTCCCAATCCACAAGAAAGGCGACCCCGCCATTCGCGCCAACTACCGCGGGATCAGCCTTCTAAACACAGGTTACAAGGTATTATCGAGCGTATTGTGTGAAACACAGAAGCCCACCGTTAATGAACTGATTGGGCCTTATCAGTGTTGCTTTAGGCCCGAAAACAACACCATAGACCCGGTATTCACAATACGCCAAATCTTGGAAAAGACCCGCGAGAAAACAATCGACACTCACCACCTATTTGTCGACTTTAAAGCCGCTTTCGACAGCACTAAAAGGAGTTGCCTATACGCCGCTATGTCTGAATTTGGCATCCCCNGTCTGAATTTGGCATTCCCGCCAAACTGATATGGCTGTATAAAATGACTTTGAGCAATACCACCAGCTCCGTCAGAATTGGGAAAGACCTCTCCGGGCTGTTCGCCACCAAACGGGGCTTCAGACAGATCGACTCTTTTTCATGTGACTTCTTTAATCTGATTTTGGAGAAGATAATAAGAGCTGCAGAACTGAACCGGTCAGGAACAATTTACTACAAGAGCATGCAATTGCTGGCTTATAACGATGACATCGATATCATCGATATCAAAAACCGCGAAGTCTGTTCTGCGTTTTTCAAGTTGGATAAGGAAGCAAAGCGAATGGGTCTGGTGGTAACCGAGGACAAGACGGAGTATCTCCTGTCATCAAACAAACAGTCAGCACATTCGCGTCTTGGCACCCACGTTACTGTTGACAGGTATAATTTCGAGAAAGTAGAGAATTTCGTTTACTTGGGAACCAGCATTAACATGGTTCCATGTCAGCATGCAAAACCAACACAGAATCACTCTTGCCAACAATTGAGCTTTTAAATCTGTATTTGAAAGACTTGAAAAATATAGTTTGAATATTAAACCTAGTAAATGCATTTTGGAGCAAGTAAATTGGATTTCAAGTGGAGGAATCAGACCTTTTTTCGGACGAGATGAAGCAATAGTAAATTTTGAAAACCACTTTCAATAAATGAAATACAACAATTTATATATATAGCTATGGCTTTTGAAAATGTGAATAAACTCTGTACACAGAAGACTTTACTCACTCATTTTGATAAAAATGGTAAATTATCACTTGCTCCCGATGCATCGAATGTAGCAGTGGGTGTGGTTGTGCAACAAATGAGTAATAACACTTTGGAACCACTTGCACATTTTTCAAGAAAATTATCCCCTACAGAAATTAATTACTCCACATTTGATAGAGAACTTTTAGCAATATATAATTAAATTAAACATTTTAAACAATTTCTAGAAGGTAGAACATGCACTGTTTACACTGATCATAAACCTTTAACCCTTAATGAGACGCATGGGGCCAAGGCCATTTCCAGTTGAAAAAAAAATGTCTTAGGGTACTTGGAGCGTGCTCGCGCTCTTTCTAGCTTCCTAACTCCCCGCGGGGTACGTAAATAAGTCACTGCCAGAACACCGGCGTGTACGCATGTGTCACTACTCTTTTGAGTCCTGACCCCATGCGACCACTTGCGTAATATTTTTTATTTTTGTATCTAAGTTTGAAGTCAAAGTTACGCTTTTCTCTCTTAAAGTTAACTATAATAAAGAGCTTTAATATTTATGACAATACACATTTCGTTTTATTTATTTAAGTGCTGACCCCATGCGACCACTAACTTAACATTTTTTGGGGGAGGTAAGTTTTTAATTTTTTTTTAAGTTTGAAGTCGAAAATATGTTTTTGTTTTTTTTTAAGTTAACGATAATAGTGTACTTTAGTATTTTTGATAATACAAACTTGGTGTTTTTATTTGAAAACTCTTTTTTCGACACTTTTATTGGGGTCACTGAGGACCCCATGCGACTAATTGTGTGATTTTCTTTATGCGCCTAATTAAGGGTTAACACATATTCTAACTAAATCAAACAGATCATCTCGGCAATTTTGACACTTAGGGCCAGTTTTTTAGTGCCAGTTTAAACTGAGTTTAAATTGAACAACCGGCTGACGTTTAATTGGCTGACCTTAGTTTAAACCAGCGATATCGGGCGTTTAAACTTAGTTTAAACTACGGCCGTGCGCTGCAAAACTGGCCCTTAGAGTACATCGCACAATTTACAGACGACATTCAATACATTTCTGGAAAAGAAAACATAGTTGATGATACCCTTTCACGTATTCCAGATGTTATCACGATTTTAGCCCAAGACATAAATTTTCAAACATTATTCGAGGAACAACAAAAAGATCAAGCACTTTATGACATAATATCTGCTCAAAATTCCAGCAGAAATTTAAAAGGAATTAATATTCCAGTACTTAACCTTAATATTTGGTGTGATATTTCTCAACAACAAATGGTCCAAGTTCCGAATTCTATGAGAAAAATCATTTTTGATAAAATTCATTCTTTATCTCATGCCGTATCATCCGTATAACTAGACGTTTGACTCAATCAAAATATTTTTGGCCTAATAAATATGCGCAAAGAAATAAATAATTGGATTTCTATTTGTATAAAGTGTCAAAACTCAATTATTTCTAAACATACTAATGGCCCTATTATGTATGGCGACTGGGGTATAGTTGCTGGTCTAGTAGGCATGGCTATCAGTATCGTAATTTGTATTATGTATGGCGATTAGTCTCAGTATACAGAAAAGCGCAGACAACATCCTTTTGTTTAATTTTTTGACGAGTACATTTTGAAGTAATTGGCAACTTTGTTCAAATGTGTATGAGAATTCATGTAAAAACATTGAAATATAAAAATAAAAATGTTCAGCAGCTTTGAATTATTTTTTACAAGTCGAGAAGAAAGCGCAAATATCGCTTTAATACGACGACACATAAGAGATCGTTCCAATCCCTTGGATCTACCAGTTGTGAAGTAATTGTTATTATTTCCTTAACAAATGCATATCTCCAGGTTCATAAGCAATTTTCGCATATCCAAAGAAGCCTTTTTATATTTGCTGGAAGAATTATCTCCACATTTTAAAACTAACTACCGGTCAACAGCTGTACCTCCACTGCTCAAACTTTGTGCAGCGCTGCGTTTCTTTGCGGAAGGAAGCTACGAAAAATTCCAAGGAAATGACTTCAACATTGGCATCTCACAACCCACGATGTCTATCGTACTTAATGAAGTGACCACCTTGATAGAGCAGAAAATTTGCCCAAAACACACAAAATTTGATATGAGTGAAGAGGAGCAGAGCAACAGCAAAATACACTTCTATAATAACAGTGGATTTCCACGTGTCATAGGTTGTGTAGATGGAACTCATGTCCACATTTTAGCGCCTATAAAGGAATTGCAACATCTATACATAAATAGAAAAGGATACTTTAGCATAAACGCGTTAATGGTAAGTGAATTGACGTATGTTTGTTTTGGGTACTTAAAAATTTCTTACAACTTAGGTTTGCGACTACAAAATAAATATAACCTATGTCGATGCCAGACATCCTGGATCCACACATGATGTCTTTATATGGGACAACAGCACACTCAAAGAAATGATGTCAAATATTGCATCAGAAAACACGTGGCTTTTAGGTAAAACCATTTTAATGCATAATCTAATTAGTGCGCCAATTAACAAATGTGTTTACTGCTTTAGGTGACGCTGGATTTCCGTTGGAGACATTTCTGATGACTCCATTTCGAGCCGCAGAAAGCGGCAGCCCAGAATGCAGATACAATAAAGTGCATTGCAAAGCCAGGAACATAATAGAGCGAACTTTTGGTGTTTTGAAGCCGAAATTTAGATGCCTATATTCCGAGCGTGGGCGTCATTGTGCACCAGAGAAAGCGACTGCAATGATAAATTCATGTTGTGCCATTTATAACATTGGACGTATGATTATAATTATCGGTATACAGACTGCGATACCGAAACTGATATTGCAGAGATGGAGAAAAGTTTTAATTTTGAAACAGGGAGACAAATCTTGTAGCTCAAGAAATAAGATGTAATTTAATGAATTCTTTCACGGAATAAAACTTTATTACTTAAAAGGCAAAAAAATATCAACATTCAGTTCACTTCAGTTCTGTAGATTCATACATATGCATATGTATGTATATTTATGTAAGTACATACTAGTATTACAAAGAGCCTCCTTAAAGTAATTTCAATATTTTAAAATAAATTCACATTCAGTTTTTCTCTCAATTCACTTGGTGAGATCCATAGTAGACAAAATAAAAAAACACCTAAAAATCAAGAAACTTCAAAACTACAATATTTTTATCGCATATTATTTAACTGACATTCGATGAGCTGAATTTTTTTCTTTTTAGTTCAGCTTCTATCTTCATATTTTTTTTGCTATTTGAAATTTTCCTTTTTTCAATTTGTAGCTTTTTTCGGCATATTTACTCATTTTATAGATATTTTTCTCGATCCTTTTTAAAGTTTGTGCTATTTGCAGTTTGCGACTCTAACATATCCACTTTAATTTCTTCCGTACTTTTCTTTTTTATATTTCTTATGCGCATACTTGTATTTGCGTTTGTTGAAAGGTTTGGGAAAATTTTCCAAAACGGAACCCGACTTTTAAAAAAGGCTCCGGAGGCTTATACTTTTTATGAAAATTGAATTTTAAGTTGCAAAAAATGTCAACTTCAACCTCTCTTTTTGCTTTGTAAACCAATTATACTACAATGTCGGTGATGCCACACAACAAAAAATGCCCAAAAAAAGCACTGAAAATGAGAAACAATAAAAACGGGCATTGTAATAAATTTTTTTTTAATTAAATATCGATGTATTGATAAAAAAAAAGCTGAGATTTCCATTACGGAACCAATTGCTATTCCGTGCAAAGTATAGTGAATTTTTTTATGAAACTCGGTGGGGATACTAATGGAGGTCTCCTTTAACTATATTTATCACTTTCACAGTGTTGTTGCTAATAGTACTTAAGTTATTTGTTGTTAAAATATCCAGCCTGCTATCACCACATTTTATTATAACTCCACACCTATCACTTTTATTTACACAAATATATTATCCTTAAAAGGTTCACATGCGTTTGTAATACCTTAATATACAATTATTAATTAATTAGTTAAGTAAAACGCGTTAATAAATGTCTTCACAAACGTTTGCACATTTCACAAACAAGCAGAAATAACAATGGCTGACAGTAACACAAAATGTATGCTACCATACGTTAAAAAAAATACACCACAAATAAGTGCGTATAATTAGGGGTATAAGTGTACAATACGTACATTGCTCTTATATATTAGGATCGGTAGGGGTCTTACTCCTGATCATAACGATATAATTTTTTTCGGGGGGAAATAATATTTACTTGTGTTATTATAGTTCAAAGTACACAAATGTAGAAAACGAACATCGATAATTTGATAAAAATTGAAAATTTTTAATAAAAAATCGCGCGATTTTCGCCTGCGGCGCTTTTTCCATAAAAATCAATACTTCGATAAATAACGAAAATCTTTAATAAAAAATCCCGCGATTTTTTATTAAAAATTTTCGCCTGCGGCGCTTTTCCTATAAAAATCAATACTTCGATAAATAATGAAAATTTTTTATAAAAAATCGCACGATTTTTTATTAAAAATTTTCGCCTGCGGCGCTTTTTTTCATCAAAATCAATACTTCGATAAATAATGAAAATTGTTAATAAAAAATCGCGCGATGTTTTATTAAAAATTTTCGCCTGCACCGCTTTTCCCATAAAAATCAATACTTCGATAAATAACTAAGCTAACATTTTTATTACAAAATCTCTCGTTTTTAGACTGAATCACTTTTTTTTTATCAATACATCGATATTTAATTAAAAAAAAAAATTAATTACAATGCCCGTTTTTATTGTTTCTCGTTTTCAGTGCTTTTTTTTGGGCATTTTTTGTTGTGTGGCAGCACCGACATTGTAGTATAATTGGTTTACAAAACAAAAAGAGAGGTTGAAGTTGACATTCTTTGCAACTTAAAATTCACAGCCTTATTATGTATCTGTAGGCGATATCGGCACGCATTGCAATTTTGTAACTCTGTCGTTCGTCTTCGTCTTGTCTTTACGTCGATTACGTTGCAATCGTCTCGGTTACCTTGTATGATGTTGCCGGATGAAATTTTGATGTACTTCCAAAGAGTTTTTCTTAGATTTCTAATATTTTCAGCTTATTTCAATGCTTTTTATTTTAAATGGGCAACATCGGAATTGTTTACATTTTGGTTTTGCTTAAAAGTGTTTTGGTGAAATATAAGGAAAATTAATTTTTAAAAATGTATGCTGCTATAGCGCTAAAGGACGCCGAGGAATCCGAAGAAAGGGAAAGGCGAATACAGAGGAGCAGATTGCGAGACCACACCAATGTAATGGAACTACCTGAGACTGAGTAAGTTCAAGATTAGGAAATAATTTTTGTATGCTACAATGTATTCGTTTCTAGATTTGTTGCAAATTTCCGAAGCAATAAAGAAATATTCCAATACATATTAAACGAATTAAAAGAGCACATGGCTCCATCACATAGAAGCACCCACCTATCGCAGCAGCTAAAACTTGCGACTTTTTTAAGATTTCTCGCCACCGGCAGTTACCAAAAATCTGTTGGTAACGAAAATATTTCGTCGATGGGGCAGTCAACTGCAGCCAACGTGATCAGGGAATGCCTAAATATTTTTGAGGACCATTTTTGCCAGAAATGGGTGAATTTTAGGAGAAACATCGATGAGGAAAATGCAGTTAAAGAATATTTCTTTGAGAAATACAGAATACCTGGGGTTATTGGTTGTGTTGCTGGAACACACGTTCGTATTAAGTCGCCAGGAAGTGACAACCACCATTTATACCTCAACCGCAAGGGTTTTTACAGTCTTAATGTAATGGTGGTAGGTTAATGATTTACTATCTTTACAAGTATACATATACACAAACTGAGTTTCCTTACAGATATGCGACCACAACATGGTAATCACATTTGTTGACGCTAGGCATCCAGGGGCGAATCATGATTCATTTGTTTGGAATGTAAGTCACGCAGAACAGGAGCTAAAATGTGATTATAACAATGGAAAAACCAACACATGGCTACTCGGTAAGTTTTAAAACTTAAAAAGGCTATAAAACTATTACTGACAATGAAAATTTTTGTAGGTGATTCTGGTTACCCCTTGCAGCCATACTTGATGACGCCATTCAGAA
>NW_016160388.1:22694-22914 GCF_001687245.7 Rhagoletis zephyria
AGCACTCGAAAGCTCGTAATGTAATTGAGAGATGTTTCGGTGTTTTGAAAAACCGATTTCGATGTATAATTGGCTCGAGAGGGCTACACTATTCACCAGAAAAAGTTACACAAATTGTTTATATGTGCTGTGCTATTCATAACGTTTGTATATTTTTCAAACATCAAATTCCATTGGAGAGCCCAGATATGGAGAATCTTGTTAGTTACGAAGAAGAACT
>NW_016160388.1:22939-43913 GCF_001687245.7 Rhagoletis zephyria
GTAGACCTGAATTGTGTTTATCTACTTATATATATACATAGTAAATGAATTGTTGGATATATATATTTATATACGTGAAATTGACGTACATATGTACATATATATGTTGAGGGTTGAAGTACATACATACGTACTAATGTAGGAGCAAGGAAAAGGAAATAAGCAAAATGTTGGCAACAATATTGTTAGGATAACTATCTGCCTGCGTGCAGGACAGTATAAATAGAGCAGCAATTGGAATTAAAAATGACTTCTGGTTGAGTAGTCGTATACTCCAGTCGATCGTGCAAACGCAGATTGGAATGGCTAAGCAACGATTGTGAAGACTAAGTTGCTTAGTAAGTAGTTAAGGTATATGGTGTGACGTGAAAATGCTGCCAAAGCAATACGTTATATTGGTGTGACGTGAAAACGCTGCCAAGTAGTACTTATATGGTGTGACGTGGAAACGCCGCCAAGGAAATACGTTATATTGGTGTGACGTGCAAACGCTGCCAACTAAATAGCGAAATAAAGAAGCGTCACTATAAGAATCATTGGCGTATTTATTTTAACGTTTGGATAAGGGAACCCAACATCCGACTGAGCCACAGCCCAGCTATAGACCGGATAAACCGGGTTCGTTACAACATACTGACACACATAAAATACATCACTAACAAAAAGACTAAACAAAAGGGAACTGTTACCGACAAAAACTACGGCCGAGCAGTAAATATCATCCACCCTCTTATTTGCGTATGTTATCATTATTCCATTATTTTACTATTCGCCTTATACTTCTCACAGGCATTGTATTTCTCTTAGTTTATGCAATATCTCTTATTAGTTGCTTGTACAGATACATATGTACCGTATCATGCACTTCTATTGTTATTTACTACATATTTACTAAAACTAACTGCAATGTCAGGGCACTTTGACCAGCTATAAATTCAAGTTACTTGGTGCAGATTAAAACAGTTGTAAAGAAAATACGGTGAAATATAAAAAGTTCTAAAGAGCTCGGACGCTGTTAGAAATTTGTGTTTTACTTAAATTGGTACAACTGCCGCGCTTAAAAATACGCGCAACAATTCTTTAAAACTTTTTTGTCTTCGAGTAAAATTTGCGAATCGACTTTAATTAAGACCGGTTAATCTTAGCAACGAGGACAAGGAAACAACGGGTCAGAAATTGCCGAAAATGTGACGCAGCAGACAACGAGAGTATGGCCCAGTGTGACACCTGCGACGCCTGGTACCATTTCAACTGCGTTGGAGTAGGCAGCAATGTGGCTGACTTAAGCTGGAGCTGTGAGAGCTGCCAGAACCATACATCAACCACAAACGCGCATCCAGCTGCATCGTCATCGCCAACTACCGTGCAAGGTAACCGGCAAGTGCATTTTCTACCAACGTTTCCATCTACTGCGAAGATATCGCATTCAAGAGTCAATCCGCCTCTTAACACAACCACAAATATAATAACTTCTACTGCCACCGCTGGTAGTATTCCAACATCAGTATCAACGACTTTGGCCTCTGCAAACTGGAATTTCGGGCCTAGTGAATCAGTTCAGGGACAGCAGCTATCGACGCTAACTACGGAGCACTACCCCGTGCCCTTGTCAACGCCGATACAGCAATTTGCAATAGCCAACGTCGCTACCTCCGCAACTGACTTACCGTATAATCAGCCAAAAGCTTTCCCATCGGTGCCGCATGCAGGTGCACGAAATTCTCAAGGTATGCAGATGTCGTTCAACTCCGAAATATGTCGAAATCTTCAGCTTGAAAGGCTGGAAGGGGAGATGAAAACACAACAGCAATATTTAGAAAACAAGCATAAGATTCTTTCGCAGTAAAACGAGCTGCCCTCATCCAACGCTTCGATGTTCGCACATAGCAATGGGCCTACGCCTGGGCAATTGGCCGCAAGGCAGGCTATCCCTAAACAGCTTCCAACCTTTAATGGCGACCCTGAAGAGTGGCCGCTGTTTATTAGCAGTTTAGAGAACAGCTCCACGGTTGCGGGGTTTACCGATGCAGAAAATTTAATTAGACTGCGCTCAAGGATAAATTGGAAGGTCTTATAGAGTTTGTAATCTACGTCAGGAACATTTGCGCCACGATGGAAGGATGCCAAATGCACATGCACCTGCATAATCCGCTGCTTGTTAAGGAGTTGGTTGACAAGCTCCCCAATGGCCAGAAGTTGAACTGGGCAGTTCACCCGAAACACGATAAGATTCCGGTAGTGAAACAGTTCAGCGACTGGTTGTACAATCTAGCCGAAGCAGCCAGTACTGTGGTCTCGTTGGCACCGCCCAAAAGTAACGCTACGGTTAACACGCACACCATCGATGCAAACACTCAGCATCCGCCATCAACTCCAATGGGCAGGCAGTGTATAATTTGCAAAGGCTCCGATCACAAGGTAATGCAATGCGGCGTTTTTAAAAATTTGACTCTCCAGCGAAAATGGGAGGAGGTGAAGACAAACAACCTCTGCCGCTAATGCTTGAATCCCCATAAGCGCAAACGTTTTCTGAACAAGGTATTTGGTGTAGATGGCTGCACGGTAAAACACCATCAGTTACTGCACAAAACAACCGCAGTAACGAGTCAAAAGAAACCCAACACCGTAAGTACAAACGCAAACAAGCTTTCAGATGTGCAGATAAATACGCACAGTAGCGGTCACGAAGGATTGCAACCACTCTTCAGAATCGCTCCTATTCGCATTTATTCAAACAATAAAGTACTGGAAATATTTTTAAACATGGAAACATTTTTAGATGAAGGCTCTTTTGTGACGCTAATGGAAAAGAGAATCCTCGATGAACTTGGCTTGGAAGGTGAACGAGACCCTTTTTTTTGCGGTGGACAGGCAACACAACGCGGATTGAAGAAAATTCTGTCAGGGCTGCCATCGAAATTTCGAGTGCGACAAGTGGCCAGAAGTATATTTTGAAAAATATTCATACTGTCGATGATCTTGATCTCCCAGCGCAGTCAATCAACGCATCCGAGATGGAGCGCCTATATCCATATTTAGCGGGATTGCCGATTGCGTCGTACGAAAACGTGAAGCCATCGTTGTTGATCGGTGCGGACAATTGCAGGTTGGCAATTCCTCTCAAAATTAGAGAGGGAACCTGGTTCCAGCCCATAGCGTCAAAGACTCGTTTAGGTTGGACGTTACAAGGGTGTGATTCGAGACAAACTGGCGGATATCGACTAAGCGTACATACGTAAAGGAATTCTTCGCGTTAGAGTCGTCTAAACCTACACAGCTACTATCGGAAGAAGATGCAAAGACCGTGAGCATTGCGAACGACACAAGTCAAAAGGTCGGTCACCACTTCGAAATTGGGCTGCCTTGGCGTAACCCAACTGTATTGCTACCAGATAGCTATGCCTATGCCTTGTAACGACTGATGTGTTTGAAGAAAAAGTTTGTTAAGGACCCTATGTTAAAATCTAACATTCAAGTTCAGATCAATAATCTACTTTCGAAAGAGTACGCTAAAAAGCTCTCCCGAGTTGAGGCTGCTGTTCCCAATGACAAAACGTGGTATTTGCCTATTTTCATCGTAATTAATCCAAATAAGCCTGGAAAGCTTCGGATGGTGTGGGATGCTGCTGCCAAGGTGAACGGGGTGTCGCTCAATGACTTCCTGCTGAGTGGCCCAGACTTGCTTAACCCTGTTGTTGGTATTTTATGAGATTTCAGAGTGGGTAGAGTAGCTATATGCGGTGATATAGCGGAGATGTTTCACCGCATCCGCATATCCGGGACACCGACATGCATGCTCAGCGATTTTTGTGGTGCGATGAAGATGATGATCCCCAGCATCCAAGTATTTATGTCATGCAAGCGTTGTTATGTAGCTGCGTATTTGTACCCGGCGATGCGGCATGCAGGCGCGCTTGCATCCCAAGCTAGCTCGTCGGTTGGGGGGGTTGTCATTTCCGCCTGCCTTGGTAGTCGCTACACAAACAAAAAGTTAATCGTGCCTGGTGATACGGAGAAATACTAGTGCGGATGGTCACAAATAACAAAGAGAAATAAGAAGATGAGCAAGAGAAAGCACTACAGATAAATGGTCCAGTCCCGTCATGTCAGGTGGAGTCATCCCACCCTTCTTCTGCGTGAACTCCACGCAAAACCTTGGGCGTTGTCATGACTCCTCACCTTCTTACAACGCCCCCTAAGCCTGACACACGTCCGTCTAACAATCAGTCAGTCATTTCACCTCAGTTGTCGTTGCGTCTTCACACTCCCTCTTCCCCTCGTTGCACAAGTGCAACACCCACACCAAAAACCTGTGCCTAGCACTCCATTACTCAGCTGAATTCCTATCCAAAACAAACAAAAGATTTCACTTCATATTTCTTCTTTTCTATCTTAGTCTACAATTCACAACTTTATTATTTCCTTTCTTTGTTTTTGTATAAGTGCTTAAGAGTATACCCTAATGCTAACTAATTTCTAATGGGCTAACTATTACATAAATATTTATAGTATCTCCTACTTTGACCTTAGTTTACTGCACTTAATCTAATGGTTTTCAATTACTCCATTAACAGTGAAACCTACGTAATCTTATATATTCGTGCCTATTACCTATGTCCACATTAATCCTAACTCAATATTTTCAATACTTCTAAACTCCGCTTTAGTTTTTAATAATTCACAAAGAAAAAAAAACGTGATAAGAATGTATCTGCCTACCCAAATACATATATACCGGGTAATTGAATGTATGTTTGTACTTATGTATATATTAAATATGTATGTACGCTATAGTAACAAGAGAAATCAATTTAAATCGTACTCACCTTGGTCTCCAGCGATGATGGTACCAGCATGCTGCGAGAACCTGTGTGGAGTTAGAGAATTTCCTACAAATGGTCATACATACATATTACTCCCTCAGCCTATGCTCTGAGTTCTTTACCTACTGCCCTACTCACAGTATTATCACACGCTCGTGGTTCGGGGCATCGAGCGGGTCATATACTGCGCGGAAACCTTAATTATAGCCAAAAATGCGGTATAAATAAAAATTACTACTAAAAAACTAAAATTTAATACTAATATAAATTGCCCGTAAAAAAACCCCAAGAAAGTGCTGTGCCGTCTAAAACGGGGATTAGAAAAAGGCGAAAAATATAAATTGTGTACTTATGTATGAGCAAATACATACGGGCGTACGTACATATGATATGCATATATTCATCAGGGTATGTATGTGCGTATGTATGTGCTTATATATGTACACCTTAAACCTATTACATACATAAGTCAACATGCGGTTGATATAAAAGGTGGTACTGTGGAAACTAAACGAAAATAAAACTGAGTAAATTATCTACTCAGACGTGATACTATGAAAAGTTATGTGAAAAATGGAATTTCCCTAAAAAAAGCAAATACCTGGCATACATATATTTTACTTATCCAACTAAAAAAACGGAATTAAAAAAAAACAAAGGAATGCGGCTATGTAGAAAAAGGTAACTAAAATTCTAAATACAAATTAAGAGAGCTCCAAATATCTATGCTAATGACCATAACAAAACAAAAACAAGAGAGCTGATCGCTGGGTTTTCGGCGCTGCTGCTGGTCAGTGGCGTAGGCGAGCCCCCCTTATGTATGCTCCCGCGGCGCTGCTACTGTTGTCTCGTCTCTTTCTGTTGTTAACATTCCTTTCCCGCGGCTTAGGCCTGCTACCACTGGAGTGGCGTCGATGTTGATGTGTTGGTGTGAGTGATGTGATCCGTGAATAGTGTGCTGTGCGATTGATGTGATGTATGTATGTAGGTGGCTTTTGTTCCCTTGGTGCAAGTATACAGGTGTCGCTAGTACGTGCGGATGTGTGATAATGTGCTTCCTGTAGCTCGAGGCTAGTGGCAGAGATCTTCACTGAAGGCTCGTGTGAACGTGTGCTTAGGTTTTTTTTTTTTGATTGTTTAATTGTAGCTCTGAGTCCGGTTCCTGTGTGGAGATCGTTGAGATTGACGCAGATTTCTCAAAATCGTGGCTTTTTCAGGTGACAAGCGAGTGGAGGTCCTTTCGCTTGCATTAATAAATGTGCCGGCGACCTGGAAGAAAAACAAAACTCTCACTCAGTATATTGGCTAGGGCAGTGGTTGAGCGGTTACAGGGTTATAATTTTGCCTTCCGCCTACATAAATGTACATAACTTAGGTGACTGGCAGGCGTATGTACACATATGTATGTATATGCAGATTCGAATTAGAGCATTACGTGGTACTTACCTCCCGTTCCAAATTTGACACTATATTGCAGCTTAGTGATCACCGGTGCCACAGATCCGTAAAAAAAGAAAACGCACAATTCGCACAAGTATACGCCGATGCATATACATATATGAACTTTGTATATTTTAACACCTTTTTTTTTTTTTTACTTTAGATAACTTTGCCACTAAAACCCTCGAAAATAACCGCGATGGCACCGTAACTTTCACATCTGACCCGTTCGCCACCATCTGGGTCATTTTATACCCTCCAGCCTGACTAACTGGCTCAATCGGTATCTGTAAGTATATAATGTACTTACATACCTAGGTACCTGTGTACATGGGTAACTAAAAGGAAAAACCGCTTTTACCCATACACCTTTAACTTTCGTTTTANCAGCCTGACTAACTGGCTCAATCGGTATCTGTAAGTATATAATGTACTTACATACCTAGGTACCTGTGTACATGGGTAACTAAAAGGAAAAACCGCTTTTACCCATACACCTTTAACTTTCGTTTTACCGAGCACTCCGAACTTTCTCTGAGTACCATATCATTAACGTTTGACCAACTGTGTTCGATCAAACATCCATGACCGCCTACAGGCACATTTGGTCAACATAGATGTTTGATCACACTACCTATGCACGTATGTTCGATCCACATACCCACATACATATACACTCCGCTAACATAGATGTACGATTTACTTATGTTTGGTCCACTTCTTCCACACATACATGCACATACAGAAGTATCTGGCAAACAGCTGGCGCTACAGGCTCGGTCCGGCCGATGGTGCCTGCATCATGGAGCGTATCCGTAAGAAGATTTCTAACGCGGCTGGTTGCAAGGTTTTATTTCCGCCTAACGTGTGGCCTCGACCCACGACTCACAGCCGGGCTTCTATCGCGTTTCTTATCAATCTGGTTCGTTCATGTTGGGCTTTGGGTGAGCACACACATATATCTATAACTAAAGACAGTATCACTGGGCTACTGTAAATCTACATGCATACGTAATTCTTAATTCTATATCACAGAGCGGTCTAGGTCAATAAATTTATCCAAAATATCACAGATGGAAATATGTATATCTATAGGAATTAAAAAAAAATATCACAGTAAATCGAATAAATGAAGATATAAATAATTACAACGTATGGTCAAGATAAGAAACTGAATAAATTTAAAAATAATACCATTAATAAATAATCAAATAAATAAATAAATACATAAATAATTAAAATATCACAGAGATTATAGATTCGTAGTCAAGTAGTAGGTAAATAAATAAATAAATAAATAAATAATCACACAAATATAGTCAAGTATAAAAATAAATAAAAATATAAAAATAAATAAATAAATAACATAGAAACATAAAACATCTAGCCGCACGATAAACACTCAACACTTGACACAGACCTACATGAAACAAAAATTTACCTAACAAAAATATCTTTAGCGTGGTATATGTCGATCTTTTTCCCACTACTATCGCCAAGCTCATACACGGAATTGCCTATAGCCCTTAATACTATACATTTAACCTGCTTTGGCGCTAACTTGGCGTTGTAATTTTCTACTTGTGAGCTTTGTTTAAAGTTTCGGCGATATACCACTTGTCCAATTTGAAACTTAACATCCCTACTCCTCGTATTATAAACCTTCTCGCTTCTCTCATGGGCTAACTTCAGCTCTTTCAAAATCTTATTTCGTAGAACTTGCAATCGATCGCTTGCTGCCTCCACCTCGCAATCCCCGTCTCTCAAGGCGCTCAGCTTTCGGTATAGCTCGTATGATGCAGCATGCTGTATCATAGGCATACCGAAAGTGGCATAATACGGCGAGGTATTGATTGACGAGTGTACCACGCTGCGGAGTGCGAAGGCAGCATCGCTGACATGTCTATCCCAGTTTCTTTGGTTTTCCTTTATGAAGGACCTGATAATTTGTAACACCGATCGGTTCACCCTCTCGGCGGCATTACCCTGGGGTGAGTAGAACGCGGTTTTTACATGTGTGGTTCCGTATTTTTCCAAAAAGCTGTTAAACATGTCAGACGTAAACTGTTTTCCGTTGTCCGAATGGACAAATTCAGGAACGCCGAATATGTGGAAAACATCTTTCTCTAAATACTTTACGACTTCAGCTGAAGTTGCCTTGCGCATCGGTTTTAAAAACACGAATTTTGACAAATGATCAAGACACACAAAGACATACACATTACCATCACACGTACGAGGATACGGACCCATAAAATCTATATACAAACGCTGAAAAGGCCGCTCTGTCACGTGCTGTTTTCCCATCAGTGGTTTGTGAAAGGCATTTTGCGTTTTATTACCCTTGCAAATATCACAGTTGTTCACATACTTTTGAACGTCAGACACCATACCTGGCCAATAATATTTTTCCCTAATTCTTGCTAAAGTTTTATGTATTCCGCCATGTCCTGCGGAAGGCGAGTCGTGTGAGGACTCAACTAGACCCTGTCGCAGCTCAGTTGGCACCCAGAGTTTCCAGGCATGGTCCTCTTGAAGCCTGTCCCCCCTATTAAACTGCGTCCTTTTATAAACGTATCTGTCCGATGTACATAGTTCAGGCAATTTGTCTTGGTTATTAGCGACTGTCTTCTTCAGCTCTTCATATTCTTCTGTCCTAAAAAACGGTGAGTTTAAACATACGTCTAGTATTCGGTCAGTTATTTTAATTTCGTCCATGTCCACTCGAGAAAGCGCATCCGGTACTATATTTTGTGTTCCCTTGCGATGCTGAATGTCAAAATCATAGCCCTGAAGCTTCAGGCTCCACCTTGCAAGTCGGCCTGAGAGGTCCTTTTGGCTCATTAGCCATTTTAAGCTCGCGTGGTCTGTAATTACAGTGAAAGGTAACCCCTCTACGTAAGGCCTAAATCTTTTAATACTGATAACCGCTGCGTAGCATTCCAACTCGGTTATGCTATAATTCCGTTGAGCTTTATTTAGTTTTGCTGATATATAGGCGATTGGTCTTTCATTACCGTCCTCGTCTAGTTGGAAAAGAACTCCCCCCACTCCGTCAGTCGATGCGTCACACTGTATATAAAAACGTTTGTTAAAGTCCGGGTGGGTCAACACTGGGGCGGATATGAGGCTTTGCTTCAAGCGCTCAAAAGCTGTCTTCGCGTCATCTGTCATAGTGAACTTTTTAATCTTTTCCTTTGTGAGGGTGTCGTGCAGCGGCGCTGCAATGGTCGCGTAGTCCCGTATGAACCTGCGGTACCAGCCGGACATCCCCAAGAACCTCCTGAGCTGCTTAGGGGTCCTTGGTTCTGGGAAATCCCTCACAGCGGCGATCTTGCTAGCATCTGTACGGATGCATCCGTTGCCCACAACGTAGCCCAAATACCTGACTTCTTTGAAACAAAATTTACTTTTTTCGACATTTATAGTCAACTTCGCCTCACGCAGACATCTAGCGACCTTTTCTAACAAACACAAATGAGACGAAAAATCAACTGAACAAACAAGTAAGTCGTCTAAATACACAAACACAGATTCACGAAGGGAAGCGGGGATGACCTTGTCCATGAGCCTGCACATTCGCTGTGCCGCGTTGCACAAGCCGAATGGCATTACTGTAAAGTGATACAAAGGCCTACCGGGCACAGTGAATGCAGTCTTTTCTCTGGACTTTCTCTCAAGGGGAATTTGCCAGAACGCGTCTTTTAGATCTATAGCGGAAATGTAACGAGTATTTTGTAATCTACTTATGATGCCATCAATATGGGGCAAAGGGTACGCGTCTTTCACCGTGCGCTCATTTACTTTTCTCGCATCAAGACACAAGCGATTTTTCGTGCCCTTTACAACCAGCGATACAGGCGAGCTCCAACTACTATTACTCTCTTCAATTACCCCCATCTCCAACATTCGGTCGAGCTCACCGTAGATCAGTTTTTGAATCGCTGGAGATATGGGGTAAAATCTTTGTTTCACCGGTAAACTTTCATTTGTCACTTCGATGACATGTTCTTCTACGTCTGTCTTTCCTAATCCTAAAGCCGCAAACGACGGGAACTGGGCTTTTACGCGCTCTAAAGCTAGGCATTGCTCCGAGGTCAGTGTGTGCTGCACTGCATCGAATGACAAGTCACCATCGACGGGTATGAGGTCCGCAACGACAGTGCTGCCAGATTTCCCATTCATTCCTTTACTTACTACATTCATACCAAAGACCTGCCAGAAATCCACGCCTAAATAAACTTCTTGTTGTAAACCTGGCACAATTAGAAATTCCATGTTTTTCGTCATATCGTCCCATTCTACCGGGAGCGTTACAACACCGGTTACCGAAGTTTCCCCACCATTTGCCGTCCTAATGCTCTGACCCTTAATTGGCATTATTAGTTCTTCCTTGCCTTTAAGTAATGTACTCGCGTTTTTCCCTAAACAACTCGCTCCTGCTCCAGAGTCTAACAGTGCTAATACTTCATACCCCCCTATTTTAGTTTTGGCAAAAAATCTATTATCCCCCTTTAAAGTGACTATGGTTGAAATAATCTTGTTTCGTATTCTCTTTAAGTTCTTCTTCTTTGCCCTCATCTTCTCTATTTTAATAAAATTTCTATTTTTCCTCCTCTCTATAGCTTCCTCACAAAATATTCTTCTACGTGCTGCTTCATATTCTATCTTCCTTTGATGCAAAGTTTTTCTGTTGGCTTGTCTATCTACCTGTGTGTTTTCCTGCCTTTTATCTATTTTCTCACTGGGAACGGTTTCTCTTTTTAGTATCCGGATTTCTTGTTTTCCGGGTGCTCCTGCCTCTGACCTGAGTCCCCGGTTACCTCGGCCAGTTTCGAGTTTCCCTTACTAGGTTTAAACACGCAAAACGATGAGTTGCCCCCACACGAAAAACAAACCATATCATGGAACGACGACTTACAACTAGTATCTTTTAAAGCTTCTATGGGATTCTTTGAAAAATGATCAACGGGCATGCCACAAGTGAAACACAACATAAGGTGGAACGGGGACGGACAAAATGACGCAATGGTGGACGAAGACACATTAGGACGATTTGACTGTGACATACTATGCTGGACAGACACGGGTGGTAGTGGCTTGCCGCGTTGATTCCTGCCTATTTCTTCCACTATACTATCCTCGGCCTTGAGTATTATAGGAGGATCTGGAAAGTCTATCTCATTAACATGCTTAGGCCTATTTCTATTTTCCTTCATCACTTTTTCGGCCCTTCTACACTCACTCTTGAGGTCGGATAGAGATTCCATCTTGGAGGCAAAAGTTAAATTGGCTAAATACGGCTTAAGGTTGCCCCTAATAATGCCAACTAACTCTTTCTCAGGAATTTTCTTGCGGAGGCGGAAAGTGAGGTTATGAACATCACCATAAAAATCATCAAAAGATTCGAGCGCCTGTTGCTTTCTTTCCATAATTTCTCTTATAATTTCGTAGTCTGATTCCGCCGTCTTGAAGTGGCTCAGCAGTTCCGATCTGAGCTCAGAGTAGCCGAAGCTTTCATCATCTGCATGATCCTCCAGTACCTGCCAATACCACTTCAAGGCGTTACCGGTAACCAGACAATGAAAGTCGGTAAATAACTGGTGATGGGTTATACCGTATTGCTCTCGCATTTTCTCTACCCTAAAAATAAAACTCTCGACAGTAATCCCCTTTCCCGTTCCGTCGAATTTCACGTGCCACTTATCCAGGTCGATTCTTTTCCTGGCACTGGAATCCTCTAGTGAACGCGAATAGGTTCTACCGTGGGCCCCCTCTCCATCTCTGCCTCCTTCCGTAGTGGTCGATCTATCCCCTCTAGCTTCTGGTGTGGATGCCATGCCCGGACGTGCAGCATGTGCGGATGTTTCAACTCCAGCTACTCGTTCGCCTAAGCTCGTCACGTTATCTCGCATGTGGCGAACCTCGTTCATGCATTGAGCCAACATGTCATTTTGTTGCGCCATCATCGCCATCATTCGGCTCAGCTGCTCAACACTAATTGCGGATGAACTGGGTCCCCCACCTGCGGATTTTGAGCTCCCGGCTGCAGAGTCACTAGGTGGCACATTCCCTTGGTCTTGCTCCGACATTTCAAGGATTTCTTCCAGTTTGCGCGAAAAACTAAGGCTGCTATTTGCTGAACTTGTGGTCACTTCCTCGGTTATCTGAATAGCAGAGCGATTTTCCCCACTACTTAATATTCCAAACACTCTGGACGTGCACCTATTCAAGTAATCGGTGGGTACGAAGTCCACCGGGTACGAGATACCTGTGTCGATTTGTGTGAACAGAGAGCCTACGATTTGGTTCTCTAGTGCCCTCGATACACTTCTTGTTACTATCCGGTCTGAATTCAAGAGCCCTAATCCACCTGGCACTATCTCCTCTTCCTCACGCTCGCCCATTCACTCAAATTAATTAAAATATCAACCCCACGGATGGCTTTGACAAGGCTGCTAGCGTCGCTAAATATTTAACCCGGTACAGCGATAAAAAAAAAACCAATTCAACGTAAATAAAATTCAGCAGAAAAAAAAATAAAAAAAATCGATCGTAACGAAACTCAAAACAAATTAAAAACAAAAAAATATATATGTAAAAAAATCAGAATCCGTTTCTGTACACAATCATATAAAACTTACAATTGTGTATATGCAGGTTATATGTAGGTATGTATGTATATGTGTGGCTAATTCAATGTGAATTCAATTCATGCAAATGTATACATACATCTATGGATATGTGTATGTAATAAAAGGTAAAATAAGAAAAATAAAAAAATGGGATATGATAAAAATTAAACAAGGATATGCAAATGCTATTAATAAAAATCTATAACTATAAATTNGAACTATAAATTCATAAATCGTAATTAGAAAAAAATATTAATAAGCTTGGTAAGGCAACAATGATAAAAAAATTTGAAATACTAATAAAAAAAGGTAATGAGGATATAAATAATGTAAAAAAAAGAGGAAAAATACTATATAAATAGGTGCGTTTAGAATTAATATCTACGAATTAACTTCAAAAATCCGTTTTCTTTTTTTCAGATAGCGACACGAACTTTATTTGCTTGTTATTACTCAATATCGACTATATGTACAATGCTTTTATTTGTTTTTATTTTTGCTTTACAAAAATATGTATAAATGTATTTGTAAATTTGCTTCGGTGTGTGTTGGTGTTGCCTTGGCGAGGTCATTGAGGGAATGTTTGTCCGTGAGTCTACTGTCCGATGTCAAAGTCAACTAAACCCCCTTTTGCTGTTACCAAGTGTAGCACAACATCATTCGGAGTCTTGGCTCCAATCGCGCTGCTACACTTACCCTTAACACCCCTGCTGAGAAATCTCATAGCCTCACATGCATGCAATGCTAGACCACATACACGGCAGCTCAAATGGTCTAACTCAGCAAATAAAAAAAAACTCTTATTTGGCCACAGTCGCACCTTCAGCTCCCACTTCTAAGTACGCTGGCGTCCTTAGAAGGCACTCTGAGGATGAGACTGGCCACACCCCCATATTTGCCAGTTGGGTACAAATCACCTGTGATGATCATAAGCGATGATACCCCCCTGACCCTACACGTCCGATAGAAAAGAAAGTAAATATGATAGTGGAATGCAAGAAGAAAAACTACTGTGAAATGAAATGTGAAACGGTGTTAGTAAGAAAGTGATGGGAAAATATGAAAATTAGTGGGCTATTACGTTGGGCGCCATTGTTATGTAGCTGCGTATTTGTACCCGGCGGCGCGGCATGCAGGCACGCTTGCATCCCAAGCTAGCTCGTCGGTTGGGGGGGTTGTCATTTCCGCCTGCCTTGGTAGTCGCTACACAAACAAAAAGTTAATCGTGCCTGGTGATACGGAGAAATACTAGTGCGGATGGTCACAAATAACAAAGAGAAATAAGAAGATGAGCAAGAGAAAGCACTACAGATAAATGGTCCAGTCCCGTCCTGTCAGGTGGAGTCATCCCACCCTTCTTCTGCGTGAACTCCACGCGAAACCTTGGGCGTTGTCGTGACTCCTCACCTTCTTACAACGCCCCCTAAGCCTGACACACGTCCGTCTAACAATCAGTCAGTCATTTCACCTCAGTTGTCGTTGCGTCTTCACACTCCCTCTTCCCCTCTGTTGCACAAGTGCAACACCCACACCAAAAACCTGTGCCTAGCACTCCATTACTCAGCTGAATTCCTATCCAAAACAAACAAAAAAATTTCACTTCATATTTCTTCTTTTCTATCTTAGCTCTACAATTCACAACTTTATTATTTCCTTTCTTTGTTTTTGTATAAGTGCTTAAGAGTATACCCTAATGCTAACTAATTTCTAATGGGCTAACTATTACATAAATATTTATAGTATCTCCTACTTTGACCTTAGTTTACTGCACTTAATCTAATGGTTTTCAATTACTCCATTAACAGTGAAACCTACGTAATCTTATATATTCGTGCCTATTACCTATGTCCACATTAATCCTAACTCAATATTTTCAATACTTCTAAACTCCGCTTTAGATTTTAATAATTCACAAAGAAAAAAAAAAGTGATAAGAATGTATCTGCCTACCCAAATACATATATACCGGGTAATTGAATGTATGTTTGTACTTATGTATATATTAAATATGTATGTACGCTATAGTAACAAGAGAAATCAATTCAAATCGTACTCACCTTGGTCTCCAGCGATGATGGTACCAGCATGCTGTCGAGAACCTGTGTGGAGTTAGAGAATTTCCTACAAATGGTCATACATACATATTCACTCCCTCAGCCTATGCTCTGAGTTCTTTACCTACTGCCCTACTCACAGTATTATCACACGCTCGTGGTTCGGGGCATCGAGCGGGTCATAGTACTGCGCGGAAACCTTAATTATAGGCCAAAAATGCGGTATAAATAAAAATTACTACTAAAAAAAAACTAAAAATTAATACTAATTATAAACTGCCCGTAAAAAAACCCATGAAAGTGCTGTGCCGTCTGAAACGGGGATTAGAAAAAGTGCGAAAAATATAAATTGTGCACTTAGGTATGAGCAAATACATACGGGCGTACGTACATATGTATGGATATGCATATATTCATCAGGGTATGTATGTGCTTATATATGTACACCTATAAACCTATGTACATACATAAGTCAACATGCGGTTGATATAAAAAGGTGGTACTGTGGAAACTAAACAGAAAATAAAACTGAGTACCAGCAAAAAGCATTTGAATCAGTGATCCTAAGTACTTATATATTACTCAGACGTGATACTATCGAAAAGTTATGTGAAAAATGCGAATTTCCCTAAAAAAGCAAATACCTGGCATACATATATTTTACTTATCCAACTAAAAAAACGGAATTAAAAAAACAAAGGAATGCGGCTATGTAAGAAAAAGGTAACTAAAATTCTAAATACAAATTAAGAGAGCTCCAAATATCTATGCTAATGACCATAACAAAACAAAAACCAAGAGAGCTGATCGCTGGGTTTTCGGCGCTGCTGCTGGTCAGTGGCGTAGACGTAGCGCCCCCCTTATGTATGCTCCCGCGGCGCTGCTACTGTTGTCTCGTCTCTTTCTGTTGTTAACATTCCTTTCCCAGCGGCTATAGGCCTGCTACCACTGGAGTGGCGTCGATGTTGATGTCGTTGGCTGTGATGTGATGTGATCCGTGAATAGTGTGCTGTGCGATTGATGTGATGTATGTATGTAGGTGGCTTTTGTTCCCTTGGTGCAAGTATACAGGTGTCGCTAGTACGTGCGGATGTGTGATAATGTGCTTCCTGTAGCTCGAGGCTAGTGGCAGAGATCTTCACTGTAGGCTCGTGTGAATGTGTGCTTAGGTTTTTTTGTTTGTTTGTTTAATTGTAGCTCTGAGTCCGGTTCCTGTGTGGAGATCGTTAAGATTGACGCAGATTTCTCAAAATCGTGGCTTTTTCAGGTGACAAGCGAGTGGAGGTCCTTTCGCTTGCATTAATAAATGTGCCGGCGACCTGGAAGAAAAACAAAACTCTCACTCAGTATATTGGCTAGGGCAGTGGTTGAGCGGTTACAGGGTTATAATTTTGCCTTCCGCCTACATAAATGTACATAACTTAGGTGACTGGCAGGCGTATGTACACATATGTATGTATATGCAGATTCGAATTAGAGCATTACGTGGTACTTACCTCCCGTTCCAAATTTGACACTATATTGCAGCTTAGTGATCACCGGTGCTACAGATCCGTAAAAAAAGAAAACGCACAATTCGCACAAGTATACGCCGATGCATATACATATATGAACTTTGTATATTTTCACACCTTTTTTTTTTTTAACTTTGATAACTTTGCCACTAAAACACTCGAAAATACTTTCTCTTTCACATCTGACCCGTTCGCCACCATCTGGGTCATTTTATACCCTCCGGCCTGACTAACTGGCTCAATCGGTATCTGTAAGTATATAATGTACTTACATACCTGGTACCTGTGTACATGGGAAACTAAAAGGAAAAACCGCTTTTACCCATACACCTTTAACTTTCGTTTTACCGAGCACTCCGAACTTTCTCTGAGTACCATATCATTAACGTTTGACCAACTGTGTTCGATCAAACATCCATGACCGCCTACAGGCACATTTGGTCAACATAGATGTTTGATCACACTACCTATGCACGTATGTTCGATCCACATACCCACATACATATACACTCCGCTAACATAGATGTACGATTTACTTATGTTTGGTCCCCTTCTTCCACACATACATGCACATACAGAAGTATCTGGCAAACAGCTGGCGCTACAGCTCGGCCAAACACTAACATATGTGTAAGCGCCAATCTATTATTATTATTATTATTATTATTAATGATATTTACTCTTAACACTAACGCAAAACTCGTTCAGGGACACAGATTCAAAAGAGTGGATTTTGTACCAAACCAATATTACTACTACCATCCGAAAAACAATCTGGCAAATATTTCAGGGGATTAACCAAGTACCCAGTAATGACATTTCACATTTCATTTGGCAATTCATCGCGTTCCTTGTTAGGTTAGGTTAGAATGGTGGCGGAAAACTATTACGCCCAAGTAGCAGCTAAGTGCCATTTTGATACCATATACCTCGAATGAGTATGTTAGAACCAGCCGGCGTGGTTGATGAAGTTGAGTATGTTGTGGAGACTTACATCAGATAGCTCTCGTAAGGATGTGGACTCATATGCTCCTAGCATGGTATTTCTGCTCCTCATTAGAGCTGGACATTTGCAAAGCAGGTGTTCTACTGTTTCCTGCTCTTTCTCATCTCTGCAGCTTCTACAGAAGTCGTTGTAGGCAAGTCCCAGCCTTCTCGCGTGGGTACCAATCGGCCAATGCCCAGTAAGAGTCGCAACAAGCCTAGCAACGTCAGATCTGGGTTTCCTTTGTAGGTTGTGTGTTCTCTCAGGGCTGTACGCAGGCCACAATAGTTTGGATAAACGGCAGCCTGCCACGGTGCGCCATCGTTGATCCGATTTCCGGAGATTGTGGAGAAATATGTCTTTATATAAGGTTCCAATTGGGGGTGAGATCCGGTCCTCGATCGACACCAATGTGGAACCCTCTCTGGCTAACTCGTCTGCAGCCTCGTTTCCGGGAATGTTGCTATGACCATCGTTCCTTGTAGAGCTGCAAAACTATCGGTGGTTGGACCATTCGATATTTTCGATAGCTTTGGGCATCACCATTCCATAGTATCGATACTATCGGTAAGAGAAAAAATATGGGATCCTTACTACGGCACTATATATTGAATATGGTAATATTGGTGGAAAAAACAGAAATGTTAGTTTTAAACACCATTTTGATGTGCTTTATTAAAAATAACAAATAAGTTATTTTAAGCAACAAAAACTACACGTTGCAAGATTAAATTTTAAACAATTTACAAAAACGAGGCAAATTCAAGTTTTTCGAGTAATCAAAATTTCGAGCTCTTTAATTAGGTTTCCTAGAAAATTTTTGAGCATGCACTTTTGTAGTTTGAAGTAGCTAGGTCTCACTGTTGGTTTTTGGCAATTATTTGTATTTGAAGTAGGAATGTTCGATATCGTATCGATTATTCTGAATATCGATATTTCATGGCACGATAATCGATTTTTTGAACCGATATTCCAAGTTCGATATATCGAAGACATCGATACTTTACCCGCAATATCGATATTTAAGTTGAAATTTATTTTTCATCTACAAAAAAATGTATGGGAAAATACTAAAGTAGGTTTAACCAGCAGCTTGTGTATTTATTTAGCTTTTAAGTTTGACAAACCGCTTGAGTAGACCGGCATGCCGTTTTAGTCCTCAGTAAATATACAAGAGGGAAATAACTCAATTCGGTGAGTTGATAGGCAGGTCTAATATTCAGCCCAATCCTAAATAATATTTCCGCACGAGTTTTTTCTCTTTCCGCAATCCTACTATTCTAAATAAAAGAGTTTTGCGGAATATCTCACTTTCCGCTTTCCGCCTATCCTAAACATCTTCGAAAAGTTTCGAACATGAAAAGTAGGTATTTTAAATATAAAGAATGTGCGGAAACTCTTCGAAATCCGTTAGAATTATTTCATCTCGAATTTTCAAGGGAGTTTGCTGCAAAAATGTGAGTATTTTGATAAAATGGAAGAAAAAGACATGCATTTTTTGTTTAAGGTCGAAAACAACAAATAAAACCCAAATGGGAATCCTTGTAAACATGATGGAGGAGAATCCTGCTATTGCGAGAGGATTTTTTAAAGGAAATAAGGAGGAGCTCACCCGATTTTGGCAGAAGGTGAATGTTGAGCTGAATGCGGCAGGCCCCCCAACTAAAACCATTGTGGAATGGAAAAAGGTGATTTCAATGTTTCAAAAAGAGAATCGGTGTATGCATGCAAAATTGTGTCAGTAGTTTGTTAATGTTCCTTTTGCTACACAAATATATACATTGTTTAATTGATGACCCCGACCAGAAAAAATATGTTCGGCAAAAAGTGGCTAGCAATACTAAGCTTCAGAAAGGTACTGCTGGCGGCCCACATATGGTGAAAGTACTCTCCCCCCTTGAAGAAGCCATTTTTAAATTGATTGGGATGAAGCAGTCAGTAGAAGGATTGCCCGTAAAGAAGTTTGGCCTGCAAGAAAACTTTAATGAGATCTGCAATGAAAACTTCTGCCCAGAAGTAGAGTTACCGAATGTAACCGAAAATGAAACTTTGGATGAATCTATGGTCATCAGCGAAGCCAGTCATGCAGATTATACGACTATAAATGTGTCCCTTGTTTCTGCAGATTCATTTGAATTTGTCAGTGAAGAAGCTTCTGCTGATAATACTGAAGTGCCATCCACTAGCAAGAAGGCATCATCCTCAAAAAAAAACTTTTCAAAAAAAGAAAGGGCCGAGCTTGCTCTGACTGAGGAAATAAAAATACAGAAGGAAATCTGCGCAAACATAAAGACTGGAGTGGCAAATCAGGACGAGCATCGCGACAACTTAAGAAAAATTTACCAAAGGTTCGATTTATTTTCATTTTACAAAAATTTACTAGTAATAAAATATTTTTTTTACATATTATAGGCTAGACAAAATATACGATCTTAAGAAGAAACATTTCAAGGCAGTTGAGCTTATAAAAAAAGAAAAGTTGGAGGAAATCAAAAAAGCGAACGTAATTAAAAGAGAACAGCTAGAAGAAAAGAAAAGGCACAACTATTTCATTGGAGAAATGGGAAGAAATGAAATTGAACATAAAATAGAGAAAACTAAAAGACTGCTGGAAATACAGGAACTGAAAATTTACAAAGACAAAGACGAAAATTTGCAATGTTAGTCTATTCACTAATAGCATTGCGCAAAGCAAAATGAGCAGTGTTGCCATTGTAGCCGTTTTCCGGCTAGATTTAGCCGGTTGCGATAGCAAACAGCCGGAGAAATTTCGATTTAGCCGGCAGCCGATTTGTTAGCCGTTTTGCAGAAAAAAATTAGCCGATTTTGCTATTTGCGTTGTTTTCTTAAATTTCATATATGTATATATGTTTCCATTTTTGACTAAGCGAACCAAAATCTGTTAGAAATGGCTACTAGCCTTATCGTGGAGAAAATTTTCATGTCAGGCAGGGTTGTATGAAGTTGGGCCGATTTCGCTTATTTTTCTCAAGTTACATACCTGATGTCAGTACGAATGGAAATATTATAATAGCGAGGTTTTAGTTTTTTAAACTATAATTTTATATTTTAAACGATGAAGGGATTTTCTTCATAAAATGTTTGTTATAAATGTCTTAATTTTAAGTGTGCAGTTCTATACGCAAACTTAGAAAATAAGAAATTGTTTCACTGTTAGGACACTTAAGATGCGTTTGTGTTTGGATATAGTGCCAACAAACAGAATAAATATTACATGTATGTAGATATTGTCTTCCCAGATAGCGCATATTCAATTCTGCCTAGATTACAAACCATCATTTTTGGCCACTCCCAAAGGTTTAAGGTAAGGGAAAAATTGATATTTTCAAGCACTATGTACACATATGTATTTTTTAAACAAACTTTTTTGCTGAGAACTTATTTAAATTCCAAAAACCGAATGCCAACTTGAATTAAAGGAACCAACACTGAAGTGAGTCAAAATGAAAATAAAAGAGCACAAATTTCTATGTAAAGCAAAACTCTCTGGGAATCCTACAAG
>NW_016160388.1:44825-45573 GCF_001687245.7 Rhagoletis zephyria
ATTTTGCATCCCTTGTCAACAAATGGCCTCGGTTGATGTTAACTTAAGGTCGTTGTTTTACTGCCTTAAAATTGAAGGGAAATTTTAACAGCGTTTTTTATGTGCATTGGTTTCTGTTTGAGTGAATTGAGAATCGGTCAGTCTGAAAAGGCCTTGTAGGGAAGACGATAGGTTTGTTCGTCGAAAATCCAGCGAGTACCACAAATTCTTGCTGGCAAAATTTTTTCCGGCTCGAATTTGTAACTTCTCTCCAAGAAATGGTCTTTTTACTCGTGATTTATTTAAATAAAACATGTGAAATTTAGTTTAAACGTTTTAGCCGGTTTTATTTGCCAATTTAGCCGGTTCGTCAAAAAAGTTCTGGCAACACTGGTGGGCATATGTTGNACAATGAGACTATAAGCTTAGATTTTTTACTGATAAGATTTTTATTTCTTAACTGAATTACCTGCGTTTTGTTTTGTTATTGAATTAAATACTATAAGTACTATACATACATATGTATGTACAGTGCCGCACTAAATTATTGACACAGGGAATTTTTTACAATGTATGTAAACTTTTTAACTTTAATTTTTCCTCTAATTTATTTATAAAAATTAGCTCATACCAACAAAGAAATAATTAAAACTCGAAACTTTGTACAAAACTCAGGAAAATTCACCAAACTTACATACAAGTTTGCAACTTTTTAATAAGATTTTCTATGAAAATTCTAAGTATGTAGTTTTATAGCCTATTCAATTGT